>NC_080380.1:132680114-132980114 GCF_014773155.1 Arachis stenosperma
TAAAGATTGGATTTGAGTCTCCTGAATTCCTAGAAAGGATTCAAGGTGATATATGTGGACCTATTCATCCACCATGTGGATCTTTTAGATATTTTATGGTCCTAATAGACGCATCTTCGAGATGGTCACATGTGTGCTTATTATCTTCTCGCAACCTGGCGTTTGCGAGATTATTGGCTCAAATTATTCGATTAAAAGCACAATTTCCAGAAAATCCAATTAAAGCAATTCGTCTTGATAATGCTGGTGAATTTACTTCCCAAGCTTTTGATGCTTATTGTATGGCTAATGGAATAAGTGTTGAACATCCAGTAGCTTATGTTCACACACAAAATGGGTTAGCAGAATCACTTATTAAGCGCCTCCAATTAATTGCTAGACCCTTGCTTATGAGAACAAATCTCCCAACCTCGGTTTGGGGGCATGCTATTTTACATGCCGCAGCACTTATTCGTTTGAGGCCAACGAGTTATCATCAATTCTCTCCTATGCAATTAGCTTTTGGCCAGCAGCCAAATGTTTCCCATTTAAGAATATTTGGGTGTGCAATATATGTTCCCATTGCACCACCTAATCGCACCAAAATGGGACCCCAAAGAAAATTGGGGATATATGTTGGATATGATTCTCCCTCTATAGTGAGGTATCTTGAGATACAAACTGGTGATGTGTTTAAAGCCCGGTTTGCGGATTGTCATTTTGATGAATCAAAATTTCCAACATTAGGGGGAGAGAATAAGCTTCCTGAAAAGGAACTTAATTGGAATGCATCATCGTTGATGCATTTAGATCCTCGATCAGGGCAATGTGAACTAGAAGTTCAAAAGATTATACATTTGCAAAGAGTACCAAATGAATTGCCTGATGCATTTTCCGATACAAAGAGGATAACCAAATCTTATATACCAGCGGAAAATGCCTCAATTCGAATTGATGTCCCAGTAGGACAAATAGCCACGGAAGCAAATACACGCCAGAAGCGTGGCAGGCCTGTCGGTTCCAAAGATAAAAATCCTCGAAAGAGAAAAGAGGTAAATACGATTTCTGTTGAAAAAGACATAGTAAAGACACCAGCAGTTGTCCAAAATTCTGATATAACGCCAGAAGACGTTCAGGTACCTGAAAATTGTGAAAATGATGAGATCTCAATAAATTATGTCTTTACAGGAGAGAAATGGGACCGAAATAAGACAATTGTCAATGAAATATTTGCATATAATGTGGCATTAGATATCATGCATGAAAGTAAGGATCTTGAGCCAAGATCAGTTGAAGAATGTCGACAAAAAAATGATTGGCCAAAATGGGAAGCAGCTATGAAGGCTGAATTAGACTCACTTGCAAAACGTGAAGTCTTTGGACCTGTAGTCCGTACACCTGAAGATGTAAAACCTGTTGGATATAAGTGGGTATTTGTGAGAAAACGAAATGAGAAAAATGAAGTTGTGCGCTATAAAGCCCGACTTGTGGCACAAGGTTTTTCACAAAGGCCCGGTATAGATTATGAAGAAACGTATTCCCCTGTAGTGGATGCGATAACATTGCGTTATTTGGTCAGTTTATCTGCATATCATAAACTGCATATGCATTTAATGGATGTGGTAACAGCCTATTTATACGGCTCATTAGATCGGGATATCTATATGAAAGTCCCTGAAGGACTAAAGATATCTAAACCATCCAATGAATATTCGCAAGGGTTATACTCAGTCAAATTGTAAAGATCTTTATATGGTCTAAAGCAATCTGGACGAATGTGGTATAATCGTCTTACTGAGTATCTGGCCAAAAATGGTTTCAGGAATGATGATATATGCCCGTGTGTTTTCATAAAGAAAACTGCTTCTGGATTCATTATAATTGCTGTGTACGTTGATGATTTAAATATCATTGGGACTCCTGAAGAGATTCCAACAATTATAAAAACTCTAAAAGAAGAGTTTGAGATGAAAGATCTTGGAAGAACTAAATTTTGTCTCGGTTTGCAGATCGAGCATATAAAAAGTGGGATTTTTATTCATCAAACAACATACACAGAAAAGATCTTGAAGAGATTTTATATGGATAAGTCATATCCATTAAGTACTCCAATGATTGTAAGATCTTTAGATGTGAAAAAGGATCAATTCCGTCCTAAAGAAGAGAATGAAGATATCCTTGGTCCTGAAGTACCATATCTTAGTGCCATTGGAGCGCTAATGTATCTTGCTAATAATACGCGACCTGACATATCATTTACGATGAATTTACTAGCAAGATATAGTTCCTCTCCAACCAGAAGACATTGGAGTGGAATCAAACAAATTTTTCGATATCTTCATGGAACGGTTGATATGGAATTGCTTTATCCCTATGGATCCAAGTCACAACTAGTTGGCTATGCAGATGCTGGATACTTGTCTGATCCACATAAAGGGAGATCTCAAACAGGATACCTGTTCACATATGGCGGTACAGCTATATCTTGGAGGTCCACGAAACAGACGATTGCTGCAACATCCTCTAATCATGCTGAAATACTGGCGATTCATGAAGCTAGTCGCGAGTGTTTTTGGCTGAGGAGTCTGATTCAATATATTCTATCATCATGTGGATTGATTGATCATAAGATAGCTCCAACCGTCCTGTTTGAAGATAATACAGCATACATTGCTCAACTTAAAGGTGGATACATCAAAGGTGATAGAACAAAGCATATTTCTCCTAAATTCTTCTTCACTCATGATCTTCAAAATCAAGGGACGATTGATATCCAACAGATCCGCTCAAGCGACAATCTGGCAGATTTATTTACAAAGTCACTCCCAAAATCCTCCTTTGAAAGATTGGTACATGAGATTGGGATGCGTCGATTTCGAGACATTAAATGATGTCGACAAGAGGGGGAGACTGTACTCTTTTTTCCTTGGTCAGGTTTTTTTCCCATTGGGTTTTTCTTGACAAGGTTTTTAATGAGGCAGTCCATATCACTAAAGGATATTGTACTCTTTTTCCTTCACTAAGGTTTTTTTCCCACTGGGTTTTTCTTTAGTAAGGTTTTAACGAGGCAATAATCCTAAATGGTCATCCAAGGGGGAGTGTTGTGATAAAAGTGGATGACCATGGATAACCACGCAAGGCTTAGGTGGATTTCATTCTCAAGACTAAATGAATCCATTTACAAGACAAATGGAAATAAATGAAAGTTGAAAGTGGTATCATTCTTCATGTATAAATAGCAAGCATCCTCGTATGCTTTTACATACACAGTAATAAAAAAAGCTAATATATTCCCTCTCTCTCTTTCTTAGCATTTAGTTTCTTTTCTCTTTCTACACACAACCAAATAATAAGAGATCGATTCTCTTTTATGTTGCAATCAAATACCCTTCTCCTTATATTACTATTACAATTCTTTCTCTTCTTTTATTTTATAAGTATTTTAAATTCTATTTTCTATTACTCTTTACATATAATATTAATAGCAATATTAACCATCTATATTATATTGAGATAATATCAAATGCAAATCTCTCTCTCTCTTTATTTTTAATACTTTTCCTTATCTTTGTATATATATACACAATACAACATATAATATTATTATATATATATAATAATTATTGAGCTAATTATATTAATAATAGAGTCTTCTATTTATACATCTTTATTTTATATATCTTTTATTTATTTCACAACAATATATATGTTGCTGCTTTATTTTTCATTTATTGTGTGTTTGATACTGTTAAAAACCAATGCAAAAATACACCACATGCATTTGCAAGAAGCACGTGCATGGCTATCTTTTTTTATATTATATTATTAAGTGTGTATTATGCGTATATTATGTAATGTTAAAGTAATATCTAGATATGATGAAAATTACTGTTATAAAAAATCGTCACTAACGATTTTAAGTATGAACAAAATATCTAAACTAGAACTAACTAATAAAACCGAAAGAATACGCAAAAATAATAGAATTGTGAAAGAATAATGAAAAAAAAAAAGAAAAGATGAAGAAATTTTATTGATTGTTGATTGATTGAATTGAATTGTAAACTAAGTATATATAGACATTGACATATGAAAGATAAAAGTAAATAAAAATAAGATAGAGATAAAGATAAAGATAACTATAAGATAAGATAAAGACAAAAATTATAATTGAATTTGTATATTATGTTGGGCTAAATTTGTGGGCCGTGAGATATTTTTATTGTTGTCATGGGCTAAGGTGGAAGAGTGGTTTAATACGCTCCGGCAAGGTGGAGGATGAAAGAGGTCAAGAACACTAAGCTTATTCAGATTAAGATGGAAGGGTTGAGGAGACAAAGGCTTGGTGAAGATGTCAGCTAGTTGTCCAGAAGAGGGAATTGGGAGAAGTTTCATCACTCCAGCTTGAACTTTTTGTCGAACCAAGTGACAATCAACCTCTAAATATTTGGTCCGTTCATGAAAAATCGGGTTAGCAGCAATATGAAGAGCACTCTGATTATCACAATATAAAACTGGTGGACGGATAGGAGAGATGCGTAAAAATTTTAACACATTTAGTATCCATTGAAGTTCACAAGTTGTGTTGGCAAGTGCACGATATTCTGCTTCCGTGGATGAGCGGACAACGGTGGTTTGTTTCTTGGTCTTCCAAGAGACTAAAGAATTGCCTAAGAAGAAACAATAACCTGATAAAGATCGCCGAGTGCAGGACATCCGGCCCAATCAGAGTCATTGAAGCCGAGAAGCTGAATTTTTGATTCCCTTGGAAAGAAAAGTCCTTTCCCGGGACTAGTTTTCAGATATCGTAACACGTGCTTGGCAGCTTGAAGATGAGATTCAGTAGGAGATGCCATGAATTGACTTAATTGTTGAGTGGCATACATGATGTCTGGTTGAGTAGTGGTAAGATAGATAAGACGGGGGCCAACCAAACGGCGATATACAAAAGGGTCGGATAGCAGGGGACTTTTGTCTTGATATAGTCTTGTGGTACTATCCATTGGAACAGAGGCAAGTTTAGCACCTAATAAATCAGAATCCTCCAAAAGATCAAGACAATATTTTCTCTGAGATAAGCAAATTCCCTTCTCTGATTGAGCAACCTCAATACCCAAAAAATATTTTAATGTGCCCAAGTCTTTAATTCAGAAGTGTTGGTGTAAAATAGACTTAATGGCAGCAAGTTCAGAAATGGAATTACCAGTGAGAACAATGTCGTCAACATAGACTAAAAAGGATAGAAATTTGATCACTAATGAATTTAACAAATAGACTATAATCAGGTGAGGTCTGCTGATATCCATGAGATAGCAAAAGATGAGAAAATTTGTCATACCACATACGACTAGATTGTCGTAAACCATACAGTGACTTTAGTAGCTTACAGCATTGATTCGGTTAAGGAGATGTAAATCCGGGTGACAGAGTCATATAAACATCCTCAAAAAGATCCCTATGTAAGAAAGCATTATTGACATCCAACTGATGTATGGGCCAATGCTTCATAGAGGCCAATGCCAAAACTAATCTGATGGTGGCAGGCTTGACAACAGGAGAGAAAGTTTTCAAGAAATCAACACCTTCAGTTTGAGTGAACCCTTTAGCCACAAGGCGTGCTTTATATCGATCAACTGAACCATCAGGCTTGCGTTTGATGCGATAGATCCATTTACAGCCAACCGGCTTAACCCCTGCAGGGAAATCAACAAGACGCCAAGTTTTGTTCAGCTCAAAAGCATCCAACTCATCTTTCATAGCACTACGCCAATTAGAGTGTTGATTGGCGTCCTTAAAAGACTTTAGCTCAACGTCAAAATGTAGAGATAAAAGAAATTTTGTATGTGAAGATGAAAGAGAAGAAAAAGACATGACTGAAGATAAAGGATACTTGCACTTTGAGGGAGATTGATTTGTAGAGATGAGAGAGGAATTACACAAGTAATCAGAGAGATATGCTGGAGGTCGGTGAGGCCAGTCAGAATGACAGGATGGGGTTGCTCAGGTGGTGAAGAAGGTGGCGGGGGATGAAAAGGTGATGGTGGACTGGTGTCTAGTATTGAAAGTGATTCGGTGGTCATGGGTTCAACTTGGTTAGGAAACGATAGTAAGGAAGAAGGAGAGGTTGTTGGAGAAAATAAAGAACTAGGTGGAGTTGGGTCAATGGGTATAGGAGAGAGTTCAACTGGAAGACTAACTGAATCTTGTTTTTGAGAAGGTGTGTTTGGCAATGTTGGGCTGAGTGTATGGAATTGGACATTTTTTATGACTAAGGGCAAGATCATTTCATAAAAAATCACGTTTCTAGAAATCTCAATTCTTTTATCTTCTAAAACATAAATAATATATCCTTTAAAATCATTTTAAAAGTCAATAAATACAGCCTTTTTGCCTCTTGGATCAAATTTTGATCTATTTGCCTTTAGGGTAGAAACAAAACATAAGTTTCCAAAAACTTTAAGGTCATGATAATTTGGTGGATGATTGAATAAAATCTCAAATGATGTTTTAAAATTAATTGCGGATGATGGAACTCTGTTAAGTAAATAAACAGCATGTCTAACACATAAGACCAAAAAGATGATGGTAAATTAGATTGAAACATAAAAGCACGAGCTATATTCAAAATATGTTTATGCTTGCGTTCTACCCTTCCATTTTGTTGAGGAGTTTCAACACAACTACGTTGATGAATAATGCCCTTTGAAGCATAAAAAACAGGTAAAATAAATTCTAGTCCATTATCGGAACGAATAGTTTTGACTTTGGAGTTGAATTGTGTTTCAATTAAAGTAATAAAATTTTTTATTTGATTTTGCACTTCTTCTTTTGATTTTAATAAAGTAACCTATGTAAAACCGCTAAAATCATCAACAATAGTAAAAAAATATTTATGATTATGAATAGAATTTTGTCAAAATGGACCCCAAATATCAAAATGTAATAAATCAAAACTTGCATTGGCTTTGTTAAAACTTTGAGAAAATGAAAGTCTCTTTTGCTTAGAAAGATGACAAATGTCACAAGCCTCGTCATGATGCATAGAGATAAAAGGAAATTGTTTATGTAAATGATTAAGTCTTTGCCCAGAAAGGTGTCCTAAACGAAAAAGCCATATATTGAAAGGTGTAATGGGTGGAGATTGGATGGAATTTATGGAGTGTGTAGTGGATGAATTTTTACCGAAATTGGGTTCAAAGACATATAATCCCTCTCTTATTCTGGCCAAATCAATCGTCCCCAAATTGTTGCTCTGTAGAGTGCAAGAAGAAGATGAAAAAGTGAGTTCACATATGAGTGTTGAAGTAATTTTTGAAACAAAGATAATATTAAAGTTGAAATGAGGTAAATAAAGAATATCATGAAGAACTAAGGATGGTGAAAATTGAACGATGCCTTTATAAGAAATAGTAGTTCGAGAACCATTTGGTAAATGAACAATAATAGGAGAAATTTGTGTGTAAGAAATAAACTAAGACAAATTTGATGCAATGTGATCTGTGCACCAGAATCAATGATCCAAGTATTCAAGAATGAATCTCAATTTAAAGAATTGTTAACAGTAGAAAAAGTAGTGAAAGAATAAAGATAACGAGTAGTTGGACTTGACAGAAGCTCAAGTTGGTTTGAAGGATGAACTTCTTCATTGGAAGGAAGTGCCATGAAAGAAAAGTGTTAGGCTGACGAAAGGTCCGAAAGAGACTCCGGATGAAGTTGCTGGTATGCCCTTTTTCCTTGATCTAGGACAGAGTAAGGAGGTTGATTATTCATAGTGGGAGGAGAGGTTGAAGAAGTTTTAAGATCTGAATTGGTTGATTTATCCATGGATGTCAGCAGAGTTCAAGAGGAGTTCTGATACCATAATAAAACGGAAAGAGTACGCAAAGATAATAGAATTGTGAAAGAATAATGAAAGAAAAGAAAAGATGAAGAAATTTTATTGATTGTTGATTGATTGAATTGAATTGTAAACTAAGTATATATAAAGCATTGACATATGAAAGATAAAAGTAAATAAAGATAAGATATAGATAAAGATAAAGACTAAAATTATAATTGAATTTGTGTATTTGTTGAGTTGAATTTGTGGACCGTGAAACGTCTTTATTGTTGTCATGGACTAAAATAAAAAAGTGGTTTAATAGTGACAATTCAAACAAAGACAAATTTTTTAGTTAGAGATTCAAACTGTCGATTTTATGAGAGAATTTCTGCCAAAAATAAATCAATACTATGGATTTTATTGTTACAGTATTTTAAAAAAATGAAACAACTAATCCATATGTTAGTAACATATAATAAAACAACTAATATAAAGATTATCCGATCCTAAAAAGTTTAATAATTAGTTCTAACTCATTCTATAATAAGGGTCTGTCTTTAATGAGCTCAAGTGTTTTGAGCTGTTGTGATAAGCACAACCAATAATTTACAAACATAACCCAAATGGGGTTAAATAATAATTATTAAATTTTTAATTCTACCACAAATATTTTTAAAATTTATTTTGCTAACCCTAAATTTACTACCTTCACCCACTAACACACTTTCTACTCTCGTTCTCTTCCCTACCATCAGCCATCAGCCACAACAATAATCCCTATCCACTGCCATCCGCTTCTCTTTCTCTTCCCTTTTCACAGAACCCACTGCCATCAACAATAATCCCTACCCACTGCCCCTCTCTTTCTCTTCCCTTTTCACATAACCCACGTCTACTGCCAATTTATTTGAGAATTCCCTTTTCAGCTTCAGAGTGCTGTCGTTCTTTCTGCCTTCATCGTGCACTACGTCTTCCCGTCGTCCTCAGTGCCGTCTCTCCTTTCATCGCTAAACTTCAAGAGTTTTAATGGAGCCTCAGTCTCAAGTATGAACTTGGTTCATTTAGCTCATTTTTTGTTATCCCTTTATGTTCTGCTGCATAAATCTGTTTTGTTGAAGTCATTTAATTGAGTTTTGTTCTTCTTATTTCATTCAATTAGTGATTTTGTTCGATTTACTTGGTTGTTTAAAATTTCTGAGTTAGGGTTAAAAATTTTTGAGAACAATGACTTTGACTGTTGTGAATAATGGCATTAATGGAATTACTCAATTATCACCGTACACTATTTCCGTCCCAAAAAATGGAAAACTTCAAGATCTGACTAGAGCTTTAGGCATTGCATGTTCTTTGGGGCTTGATGAAACCTTATTGGTGGCTGAGGTATATCTGTTCAGTTTAAAAATCTAATTTGAGGCCAGTTCTTTTCTTCTTTGAGTTTCATTATGTTATTTGATCAAAACAGTTTTGCTAAAAAATTCTTGGTATCCATGATATATTGTTTCCAATATATATTTTTTATGTCTTCTTTCTATAGAAATTAAATTCCTATAGAAAGGGGTTTATTGTGGCAGGAAAAAGAATGTGGAGGCTGCAATAGAAGTTGGAATCAAAGGTGTACATTTTAAGAGTGTTGATTTGCTTTGTGAAGAACTGTCTTTGATGGGGATTGAAATTACAGTTGATGCAGATCATCAATAGATTCTTTTTTTTTATTTTCTCTGTATACAAAAATCCTTTGCATGTTGGAATTTGGAAAGGAGATATGATTGCATATTCAATCAACAACTGTTTTTCTTGTTGGTAAATAGATAAAATGAAAAAAACTAATAATCATTAAAATAAGTCTTTATTTTAGTATGTCTGAGCTTATTAAACTAATAATCATAGTAGAGTAAATGCCCAAACTAGTGTTTTCAAATCTAAGATTATCAAATTAGCATTTTCAAAATGTGATACTGATTACCTAAATATACATCAGTGTGATACTTCTATTTTAAACATTGATGACCAAATTGATGTTAAAGCTATTTAGAGGACTAATTTGAGGCTTGAAAAAAATATGATTAAGTTGAGGGTTTTTACTTGATAATTACTGGTACGCCTAATTATATGTTGGGATTTTGGTTTTATTTGCAGGATTGACTCCTCAATTGAAGTCTACATTGGATAAAGTTGTTACTTCAAATAAGGTAGTTCTGTTTATGAAGGGAACTAAGGATTTTTCGCAGTGCGAATTCTCAAACACAGTGGTGCAGATATTAATGAATGAGGGATTGTCGAGGATTCCAAGATATCAATGAATGAGCCACTGGAAATAAAGATGCTTAGCTAAAATAATATACATGATAGTAGTTCATGAAGTTCTATCTTTGCAGGGGAAAGAAAATCAAAGCAATTACTAGCAACCATAGTTTCTTTTTCTTTTCTATTTTTAATGTGTATTTTGCTGAGAAAAAAACAAATACGGCATAGTTTGCCATTCTTTTGGAAGAAGTGAATCTGAGTAGTACTGTAATGTATGGCATTTGTCAGTTCTCAGAAGTATGGACCATGTTTTCAATTTGGGGTTAAGGTGTGCCAGAACTCCTCTTTGATTGTTGTACTAATAGTAGTTCATGCAGCCTTAATCTAACACAGGACTACTTTTCAAATTCTGCTCAACACTGGTTCTCAGTTGTAACCTTTCTTATTTTAAAAGCTAATATCAAATAACCTGAACTGCAACTAAATATTTTGAAAACTAGTTTCAAATAACATAAATTGCAACAAGTAATTAATTGTCTTAAATAGTATCAAATAACATAAATTGCAAAACTAGATAATAGTATCAAATAACATAAATTGCAAAACTAGATACTGGTTCTCAGTTGCAACCTTTCTTGTTTTAAAAGCTAATATCAAATAACCTGAACTGCAACTATATATTTTGAAAACTAGTTTCAAATAACATAAATTGCAACAAGCAATTAATTGTCTTAAATAATATCAAGTAACATAAATTGCAAAACTAGATACCACAAACTAGTGTATACAAATAACAAATCATCTATGGTTAGTTAAGTGTAACATAAATAAAATATTTGATATTTGTTATTTATACATGTTTAATAATATTTATACTTGCCTTCATCTTCATGTTTTTTCAATTCCATCCTCACAACCATAATAATTATATAAAAAATCTACAAAAAACAAACACAACATAACCATCAATATCACCATGCCTAGAAACAGAACACCATGCATCGTGTTCTGATTGAAGTTTTTAGATGAGGATCAATCAATCATTCTGGTAATAGCATCACATCCTTATTTCCTGATGTCATTTGAAGATTAGAATACGAAAAAAATAATAATAATAATACCACGAAATTGTGCAGGGAAAGACTATACTAGCTAAGAGAAAACAATATATGATAGGGAGATAATAAAAAATCAACCCAAACACCTCAAAAAGAATTGATCTCCCATATCTTGTATGTACAATACAATCTATCATTTATAGTAGCCATCATAGAGGATGATATGATCCCTGATATTGATAATTTAGACTGGTAATAATAATACACACGACAAGTAATACATTTTATTGCACCAAAAGTAGGTTATTTTGGGCATCCCTAATCCTTCTCCTCAGCATGCAGTAGTCCACTCTGCAGATCTATGGTACCTTGCTGTGCCGGCGGCACATAAATAGCATTTGCAGCTGTTCTTGCTGCTGTGAGTGCAGCTTTTGCCTTTGGAAGGTTCCTTAATGAGAAGTGTAGCTTGCTTTCCAGTAATTCTATGTCTACAAGTAGAAGCTTGTCATCTAATCTTCTAACCTCTTTGACCGAGCTGGAGAGTAAAGTCAAAACTTTTGAAAACTCTTTATTTTCCATTAGAAGTGCTGCAAGCCTTACCTCAACTCTCTGCCTCAAGAACATACACTTCTCAGCACGAGTCCATTGCACCATTTCTTTGCAGAGTGCAATTTGAAGAGCAGATGTCCTTGAAATTTTAGCAACTGGACAAGAGCTGCAAAACACACGTACACAGTGTCTTCCACATTAAAAACCACCAAAATGGTGAGATTGGAAATCCAATATCAGTAATGTCACTATCTCAAATTACAAGCTCAGATCCATTTTCAAAAGCTAAAGGAAACAATAACATACACAATTAGTATTATTGCAACTACTGAAAATCTAACATGTTCCACAACCTATGGTGCCGAAACACTTCATTTTTGTTCAACTATGCATATCAAATGTGCATATGCATCAAATACTAATATTTTAAACTTCTTACATTGTCAATAACTTTTTCAATAATCAATTAGATAGCTCATGGGTATTCAATAATCAATTAGATATAAATCCAATCACCAATTTTCACATCACCATAACAGAGTCAATAAAAGATTGATCTTCTGTACCAATTTTCACAACTGGATACTGGAATGACGAACTCAAGAAGCTGCAACAAGTAATTTAAAGTTATAGAGATAATATTGAAAAATCTCAACTTTAATTCAGTTCCTATTCCTTTCAACTCAACAATTATAGCCCCCAATAGTGAGATTCCCAGCAATAGTGAATATCACTTACCACAAAAGAATCTCCATTTTTCAAACATTAAATCAAAATATATAACAAAAGAAACTTTGTTAAAAAAAAATTGGAAAAAGGGGGTAAGTACCTGTGGAGTCATGACTTGAAGAAGTAGGTCATGGAGTCGTTGTGGAAGAAGGCAGAGGACAGTGGGTAGAGGAAGAAGTATAGGGACATCGCGAAGAGGAAGAAGGCAGACGCAAAGGGGGTAGAAGAAGAAAAGGAGGTTCATCGTGATGTGGAAGAAGGCAGAGGATAGTGGGTGGAGGAAGAGGAGAGGGATGTCGCAAAGAGGAAGAAGACAGACGAAAAAGGGATAGGAGAGAAAACAGAAGTTCATCGTTTGACCAAGAAGATAGAGGAGATGGGCAGAGGAAGGGCTCGTCATTGTAGGGTTTGATTCTAAAATTTTATAGTGGACAATTGTAAAATATCAAAACAGTTATTGTGTTTAAGTGTAATTTTTAATAAATTAATAATAATTTAAATATAAACCATTAGATTGTTTATCAATCTAATTTAACGCTTCAAATTAAATAGTGTATCAGATAAGCTCATAAGGGGTAGGCTGATTTTAGACAGACCCCTATAATAATAATAATATCACTACAGTATATGGTTGTTTCCATCATAACATCATTAATATTAATAATGATAATAATATTTTAATGTTATCATTTTATTTTTTCATTGTAAGCATTTTTGTTTTCAATGTACGTTAACAATAACAATAATTTTATAAGCATTTTTTTTATACCAAAGATATAAAAATTCGAATCTCTAACCTGGAAATGAATACAAAAAGACCATATAAGCCATTTAAATTATAATTTGTTAATATAAATATTTTTTTTAAATAATAATAATAATAATAATAATAATAATAATAATAATGGATGAAGGAGCATAAAATTATGAATCATAAAGTGAGATGAGAAAGTACAAAGAGAGAGAATGTTTCATGAAAAGTGTCTTCTTTTTATAAATCACAATTAACGACTTGTGCTATCTCCTAACCGTTTATCTTGAATTCAGCAGTAATATGGGATAAATAATTCTTCGCAACAATATATAAAATCATTACTAGTGATTTAATTTCAAATGTTACTTACAATTTCATTAAATCTAAAATAATATCCCATATCTCGGTAATATATACTCAAATTATAATTTATTTGGATTACACCACTTTACTTATTATATAAAAAAATTCGTATATGCATAACACGCATAACACCTATGGATGTCTCTTAAATAAATCATTAGTACGAAATTTATTTTTCATCTAAAAAGGATAATGATATATTTGTCCAATATTAATAATGAGAGTGTTTTACATATTTGTGAGTGAACTTAACACGCAGCACAGAGGGTGTTAGTACAATGTCGTATATAATTAATAAGAATAAGTATTATTTTATTTTTAATGTTTAAGGTCAGAATTAAAATTATCTCTAACGTAATTTTTTATTTAAAATTATTTTTTTTTATATTAAAATTGTCCTCTTAAATAAAATTTTTTATTTTATTATTAAATTACCCGTATTTTATAAAAAATTATAAAATTAACAAAAAAACGAAAAGGACGCGAGGAGAGAGGAGAGAAAGGAGAAGGGGAAAGGACGTCGGGAGGGAGGGAAGGGGGGATTGGAGGAAAAGGGGAAAGGGAGAGGGGGAAGGGGGGAGCCCCGGCATCCCAGCGCCGTCGTTGTGAATCCCAGTGCCGTCATCGTGAATCCCAGTGCCGTCGCTGCTACCTTTGGGTCATTCGTCATCGAACACGAGCCAGCGAGAGAGGAGATCCGAGAAAGAGAGAGAGAGCACCGGTGGAGGGAAGGAGACCGCTGCCATAGCCGCCACTAGAAAAAACCGCGAACAGAGGAAAACGTCGCCGCCGTGCATGCATGCTTCTGCCGTCGTGGAGTGCGTCGCTGGGAAGGAGAGCCCGACGCGAAGAGGGTGGCACGCGAAGGAGAGAAAGAGATAGGGATCCGAGGCTGAGCTGGGTTCCTACTACCGCCGATCTGCCCAGTTGCCGCTGCCGCTGCCGGATGCATCTGCTTCTTCTTCTACTTCTGCGTCTATGTTTGTTTTTGCTTCTACTTTGTTTCTGCTTCCGATTCTGCTTCTGCATCTACATCTGCTTCTGCTTCTTCTTCTGCTTTGGCTTCTTCTTCTGCATCTACATTTTCTTTTGCTTCTGCATTTATTTTTGCTTTGTTTTTGCTTCTGATTCTACTTCTGATTCTGATTTTGTGTGTTGATTTTATTGTTGAATTTGATGTTGTTTCTGCTTCTAAATTTGATTCTGATTATGAGTATTAGTATTTGATGGGAGTAAGGGAGGTGGTGGTGGTGGAGGTAGAGTAAGGGAGGTGCTGGTGGTGGTAAAGGGTATTTTTGTCTGTAAAAAATTAAAAGGATAATTTTAATACGAAATAAAACGTTAAGGATGGTTCTAAATAAAAAATTACGTTGGGGACAGTTTCGATTCTGACCCTAAACATCAAGGACTAAAACAATACCTATCCCTAGTTAATACCAACCAATCCAACAAGTAAAAAAGATAAAATTAAAGTAAAAAATATATATAATAACTAACTGCATTATAGGATAATAACTCCCATATTCTGCAAATTTAAAGAAAAATTAGTATATATGCATATTATGACTAAAAATTTGTCTTAAAATATTGTTTGCACACTTATAAAAAAAATTAAAGCCAATTAAAAATCTTTTATGTACAAAAAAAAATAATCCATATTTCATATCTTATTACTCTTAATTGTCTATACAGTTGACTTAGTAAGCTTAATCCAAATTAAAATTTCACTCACTACCAGCCAAATCAACATATAAATTTGTTCACTTTTTTCAAGCATTAAGATTTTGAAAGAACTGAAAATAGACTATAAAAATTATAGAGAGTATTCGCCCTATCCATGTTTGGTATCATTGTACTCTCTGAATTTTTGTTTTGTATGTGACTTTAATTTTTTCTGAAAATAGGATATGAACAATTGAACATTAGCTTTACAGGCACAACCAACCAAGAAAATGAACAAAGAATAAGCACAAGTTTAGAGAAAAAGTAAAAGGGGAGATAACAAATGTGTGATTGAATTTTAAGTTTCAATAGACCAATAAGAGAACAATTATGAAAATAAAGGCAAAAACCAAGTAATTGATTTTTACTTGTCCCCACCAATCTTGCTAACCTAATTGTTTTGTGTAAAATTCGAGAGATTAGTAAATAATTAGTTAATAACTATTTATTAATAAAAAAGTAAAAAATTAAATTTTATAGTTTAATGTGATAGAGAAAATTAAAACAAGAATTTTGACACTAATTTTAAAGAATTTGGCACAAGATTGGACCGAACAGACCGAACAAACCGAACCGAACGAACCGAATCCATTATGGGTCCAAGGAACCAACAAACCCATCTAAATTCATTTATCTTCTTCATCATCATTTTCACGCTGGGAAACTCAAGGAAAGGGAAAAGGATACTTTTCCAAAACACAAACCCTTGATTAGATTCAAATTCTTATAACTTTTGATCCAAAGCTCTAATCGCTGCATTGTTTGTGGCCACGCGACCAGCGCATCGAGCTCTACAAAGCCTAGTCATCAATTAGGTATGAAATTCACTTTCTAGTTTCAGATTCTCTTATTCCTAATTTCGAAATTCAATGTGTATCCGTGTGGAATCTTGTTTAATTTTGGTGTTTAGGTTCGAGTTTGCTTGTGAGTTTTGTTAGGTTTAGCTCACTTGAGCTGTGGGCGAGGTAAGAACCCTAACCCTCTTGTGAAATTATTGAGATTTTGAGTTTAGACATTAATTATAGTGATATATGTGGTTTAAATTGAATGTGGTTGGTAAGAAAATCAATTGGAGGTCAAAAGTTGTGATACTGGAGCTTAATTGAGGAAGTTGAAGCTTGGGATCAATTTTGAGCGCTATGGTTGATAGCTTGTGTTGCGGGGAACACTTGAGGTGTTTCATATTTATCGGAGAATCGGGCAAGGTATGGTTTCGATTTTTCGCATCTAAAATGTAATGTATTGTGAAAACTTAGGCTAGAGACCCTAGAATAGGAATTGAATTTGTGATGTTGTTGATGGGTCCTGGTGGATTGTATTATTATGTATGTGGTTTGTGATTATTGGAGAATATGATGGAAACTTGTATGTATGATATGTGCGCCTTGGGTATATGCATGATGGTTAGTAAGATTGACTTGTTGTTGGTACCATGTTGATGGCGAAGTTGATATTAAATTGTCATAAGGAATTGATGATGTATTTGGTATGTTGTTTAACTTGAAATATTGGGTTTGAGATTGATTAAAGTGAGAAACTTAGGTGTGAGTTTGGCTAATAATGAGGTATGATTGATTGTAGTATTATTTGGTTTGTGGCTGTGCTGAAAATATGTACAGAATGTTGAATTTGAGTTTGGTTTTTAACGAGAACTTGAGGTTTGAGGAACTTTGTGAAAAACTTTATTTTTGGCCAAACTTCGACGAGTCATAACTTGTCCTCCGGACCTCCGATTTGTGTCAAACTTGTTTAGAAATAAAATTTGATCCAAGATGTTTTTGTCGTTCGAAGAACGGAGGAAAAATGTTTTAAAATGAGGAAGTTATGCTCAATCAAAATTTGGTGTGTAAACTGAAAAATCTGGACTTAGCAGCTTTTTGGTACTACTGGATTGTATGCGTACGCAACTACGCATACATTCCATACGCGGGTAAAAATGTATGCCCACGCGTACGCGTGACCTGGGATTTTGTGTACGCAAAATCCCTCGTACGCGAACATTTGTTTTTGCTCAATGTATATGCGTATGCGTGAAAGGTAATGCGTACGCGTCTTGGTCCAAATGCGCACTCACGCATATGCGTGGCTTAGGCGTACGCGTTACCCTGTTTTTAGCACACATGAGTTTTGTGTTTTTAAAACCAAAGTTTAAATCTCTAAACCTCTATTTTCACTCTTTTAACCCTAGATCTTAGTTGTGGACCTAGTAGTGAGATGAAGTTAGGAAATTAAAGTAACTTGTTGGTAAAGAAAGAGATGAATGAATGTAAATAAACATGAATGAAGTATTATTACTGAAATGAGATTGGTAAATAAATGATTATGATTAAGAAAGAGATAAATGAATAAAGTGTGATATGTGGCGAGTATGCCAAAGATGCATATATGAGTAATGAATAAATGTAGTAAATGAATAAATGAATTATGAATGGAAAATGTTGGATGTCAGCATGTCTGTGTTTTCTCTCTGATTGTAAAGGTGACAAGGCATAGATACTCTCTAATGGTGACAGACTGACAGGCCACAGATACCCTCTAATGGTGACAGGGCACATATACCCTCTAATGGTGACCGGGCGCTGATTTCCTCTAATGATATTAAGGCGCAACAGAGAGACTGTGCCCGGGTTAACTACCGGACACATCGGGTTGGCTTAATAACCGACGGATGAGACTCATCAGCCACTAAGATAGGCATGCATCATATGCATTTATATGTTTGTTTAGTGTGATTTGTTTGGAATGCCTAATTGACTGCATAAATACTTGCTACTTGTTTAACTGTTGTATCTACTTCCTATTTGTGATTTCCTTACTTGATATAATGGTGTTTGTAATATCAAATTACCGGTGGCGGTTGGAAAGTTCAGAGGAGTTGGAAATGGGAGTTTTAGTTAGACTGAAGATCCTTAGTTAGTTGACTATTTTCATTTCTCACGGTTTAGTTATGTTTATAAGCTTTAATTATATATATATATATATATATATATATATATATATCAGAAGTTCTAGGATTTGCCTTCAGCTTTCCCAAAACATTATATGTTAGATATGTGGGCACTGTTATCATGCTGAGAACCTCCGGTTCTCACCACATGCGGATTTTGTGGTTTTCAGATATAGGACGTGAGGCTCCTCGCTGAGGCATGCTGGAAGCTTCTGATTAGCGAAGATCCTTAGCTCTCGGAATTTTATTTTGGTTATATGTAATTGCATAGATACTTATATTCTCTATTATATATATAGACACACACACAATAGAGTGCCAAAATACAGATAACGAAGCTCAAGACTCAGTTCGCGAAGATAACCGGCCCAAGCATATATATATATATATAGACACACACACACACACAATAGAGTGCCAAAATACAGATAACGAAGCTCAAGACTCAGTTCGCGAAGATAACCGGCTTGCTTACTCTATCTTCTCCGCTTGCTTTATCGCTTTGTAAGTGTTGCGCTTTTCAATTTAACGATTTGCTTAACCCCTTTTCTTTTCAAAGGCTCCTAGTTACAAATATTCTTCATACTACTATATATACTAAATCTTACTTTTAGAGGTCGTAATACCTCACCACCTCTGTCTTATCATTTGAGTAGAAGACTCTGTGTGGTAGGGTGTTACATTTTGAAGCTGCAACGACAAAAGAAGTTAAAATTCAAATAAGTTAAAAGTAATTTGAAAACTAATTCAAAATTTTTTAAAACAAGTACTGAACAAGATTCCACATAAATAAACACCTACAACTACAACAGATTTGTTATTTGGATGTTCTTTCTTGTACTATTTTCTAAACGCAAACTTAAAAAACGAAAACAAAGCAAAAAATTTCAATCAAAAATCAAGAACAAACAAAAATCAGGAAAAAAAAGTAAGAACAAATCAGAAGAAAAATCATAAAGAAAATAATAAATTCAGAAATCAGTAATTTAAAATTAAGATAAAATAATGAACCAAAAATAAATCATAAAATCAAAATCAGAATAAACCAAAAAAAGAATAAAATTAGAATAAATCCTAAAATCCAATAAAAATAAAACAAAATCAAAATAAAACAGGAACATAAGCATATATCATAAATTAGGGTTTAAGGCTTAACTTCTGTAAACTAACTAGTGAGTGAGTTACTCGGAGATAGTAATGGTGCAGAAGACTTTTATGGCGTAGTGGCAGCACAGACAGCACAGTGATGGCGGCAGTGACCAACCGGCAGGCTGCATTAGGATTTTTTAAAATAAATTTCAAAAAAAAAAGGGAGAGAGAAGAGGACAATCTACCTAGAAGGAGAAAAAAGAGAGCTTCGGTAAGACAGTGAGTAGCGGTTGGTGGCACTGACGCTAACAAAGGGAGCTACCGGAGGTGGTTTGAGGGAAAGAAGCAGACAGTGGAGGAGAGAGAGAGAGAGAGAGAGAGAGAGAGAGAGAGAGAGAGAGAGAGAGAGAGAGAGAGAGAGAGAGAGTTTCAAAATGAGGGAGGAGGACGCACGATTCTAATTTAAGGCAAATTTACCGGTGGATAAATTTGACGATAATGCATTGAATGTGTCTAAAATGCAACGTTCTATTAATTGAGCTTTACCGTCGAACTTATCGTCGGATATTGCGCGTGACAAAAACGGAGTGTTCTATTAATTGAGTTTTACCGACGGATATAATAATGGCACCAATTTTTTTTCCTCCAAATATTACCGTCGGATTTACCGTAAAAAAACTAAATCCATCAATAAATCTGCCACTAACATCCGACACTAAATTAAACGATATTTCGTATTTTTCTTATAGTGTATTGTATTCCATGCATTGACAATATAAAAAAAATGAATAATTTTCCGTCAAACATTTTTCTTTTATGGAGCTTTTATAATATACCCTTAGGGCATAAGTTAGTAAAATCATTTTTTTTAAGGATTGATTACTTTATATATAGAACTTGAATTCAAGATTATTAATTAAAATATGAATAATGCTAGGTAACAAACTTCTTTTTAGTTAACATCAACCAACTTTTTTAAAATTATTTTGTTTATTTTCAATTCTAAAACCTAAATCATAACCTAAACATTAAAGTTGGCTAACATTTGCTAACTAAAAATCGATTTTCTATACTTTTTCTTGAAATATGTATTCCGCACAAAGCGCGAAAATAATGTTGATAAAAGAGAAAATACATGGAATAAATTTTTAGTTAGTCAACATGAGCTAATATTTTTTATTGAAAATTTTTTAATTTTTTTTGAAAAATTTAAAATTTTAGCGTTTATAATTTAAAATTTTTAATTAAAGATATATAATTTAGGATTTAGAATTTAAAATAAACAAAATAATTTTAAAAATGTTGACTGGGCTTAGTTAAAAAAATTTGACCCTGAACATTACTCATGATAAAAACTAAATTTACAAATCACTTATATTGTGATATTGTGGGGAAAATTTTTATCAGAACCTTAATTTAAATTCACCCTCACTTCTCAATTTGATTAATTTATCATCAAGTACTTTTAATTGAATTTCCCATTTTCATTTTTTTTTCAGGTTGTAACACCCATTTTCTTAATTGTTGTTATCCATATTATTACATGCTTAGCCTTGGTTTAATAAAGTTTTACGAAGAAGAATTTCTTCTTTTTAAAAAAGTACAAGTATTTCATTTTATATTTGATAAATTAATGTGTTTGGGCTTGTAATTTTTAAAGTTGAATTTTCTTTAAAGAACCTAAATAGGTTATTTTTAAAAATAAAGTATGCTTATTAAAATTATTATTATTATATTTATATCTATTATGATCTATTTAAATTTTTAAAATTATTTTATCAAATATAATTATTGTTATTTGTATTTATTAAAAACTATTTTTAATTTAATTTAGGTGCCATAACCTCTAAAAATCTGTCTTTCAAAATCTAGTTTTAATAAACCGTTTTTGAAAGGTAAAAACTTTACCGATTCATCCTTTAAAGTTAAAATTACTCTTTTGGATAGATGATTTTAGGACTATAAATATATAAAATCTTACCCCAAAAGATCTCCGTTAAAGTTTATAAACCGTGAGTATAAAATATTAAACATGATAACTTTTGCTAGTTACTCTTATATTATTTGAAAAATTTCAAATATTCTTGTTACGATGGGTAACCGGAGATTAGTCCAATGGATGGCGTTCGGCGGCCCAAGTGTATGATGGAGGAGGACTCCGTGTGGGTCCGCAACTCGGGAGGCTCCGTCCGACTTGTGCTCGCGTGTGAATGGGGGGTGGTACCTGCAAAGACACTCTGATGCCTAAGTTAGCAAGGGTGTGAGCAGGTCTTAGAGAGTATTGGACTTAGGAATACCTGAGGTGTGTCAGTGTACTTATAGTGGTGAGCCAATAACCACCGTTGGAGTAGTGCCGTATCTTTAGGATAATAACCGTCCCACTATCTTAGGGAGGTTAAGATATGGCTTTAGGAAGTGGTTAGAGAGATCTTAGGGGCGGTTACTCATTTGAATGGGTGTTTACCTGCCAGCTAATCTCACAACCGACTTCTTCGTACCAAGTCGGGGTGGACACCGACCTCTTGAGTGGAGGTGGGTGCTTTGCTAGGCTTAATCTAATGGATCAGGCCTTTCGATTGGACCTGGGCCCTTAACATTGGGCCAGGGTATGAACAGTGCCCCTACTTGAGCCCAAATCTTTTTAAAGTTTGGGTTCAAGTATTCAACTCGGGTTCGTAGTCGACTTGTTTGAAAGAATACGGATGGTGAGAACCGACGTGATTTTCGCGACTTTTGGTTTCTGACAGTTACGTCAATTCAAGCGTCGTGTCCGTTGAGGGATCATTCAGGGATTGAGGACTTTGGTAACGGTGCAGTCTCATTAATGACTGCCTCGTTTTTACCATTATGCCCCTTAGCCTTTTTTATAAATACTTTCCCTCTCTTTCCATTTTCCGTTTCTGCAATCTTTCAAACTTTCTCCTTATCTTGTTCGTACTGTATCCTTGTGTTCGAAGACTTCCGTTCTTCTCCAACCTCCATTTTCGGATAAAGGTTAGTTTTGTTTTATTCATGCCATGCTTTATGTTTGCATGTTTCGCGAGTAGATAGGTTGACCTGTAGATTCTAGTTTCGAATCTCTCTTCTTTAGTGGCCTTGTTTTTTGATTTTCTTTTTTCCTTTTTCCCTTTTGTAGGTTTTCTGCCACTTTTCTTTACATAAAAATGGCTTCTGTAGACATTCTTTCTCAGTGGGTTGACGATACGGTCCTTGGGGAGGAACCGTTGGTCGACGCTGAGTTCGTCACCCACCTTCGTACTCACCATAGGCTCTGTACTTCGGACGAGGACGAGCCCAAATATGAATTGATAATCCCGGGTCCTGAAGACCGGGTCTGTTTTGGGAGAGTTGATGAGGCGACCCCTCACTTTTTCTTTATGTATGAATGCATGATCACCCGTTTGGGTGTTTTTCTTCCTTTCTCGGATTTTGAGATATCCGTTCTGCACCACTGTAAGGTTGCCCCTACTCAACTCCACCCCAATTCCTGGGGTTTTTTGAAGATTTATCAGTTTATAAGCCACGCTCTGGACTTCCCGACTTCCTTGAGAATCTTCTTTTATCTTTTCCATATGACTAAGCCCTTTAGTGGGCTAAACAATAAACAACAATGGGTATCCTTCCGAGCCATTCAAGGTCGGAGGATTTTCACCCTTTTTGACGAATCTTTCCACGACTTCAAAAATTTCTTCTTCAAGGTTCAAGCCGTAGAGGGTCACCACCCCTTTTTTCTGGATGAGCATTCCTCCCCTCGCTTTCCCCTTTACTGGCTGCCAGCCACCCCTTGCGAAAAGATTGGTCTAGATGACCTAGACGAGGTGGAGGCGGCCATTGTAGGGTTTTTCCGAGAAGCGTGGGGGAAGTCCCCATACTTGGATACCAGGAAAATTCTCCAGGGTACACCGACCTTCGTTCAATCTCAAATAGGTAGTGCATGCATTCTTTATTTCCGAGTTGTTTCCGCCGACTTACATTTTGCCGACGAGTTGTTGACTTACATTTTACCAACTTGTAACTCGGTTGTTATTTGTTTTCTTTTGTAGATATGGCAAAAAAGAATGCTCAGGAGGCCTACCAAAGGGTCCGGGAGGCTAAGGCGAAGTCCCGGGCTAGGTCCGGGGTAGTCATCTCTCCTCCCCCTCCACCTCCTCCTCCTAAGAACACTGGCACTCCTACTCAACCTATTGTTCTCTCTTCCTCGAGCTTGCCCCGACCACCCCCCTCTGCCCAAATTCTCTCCGAACCCGAGAAGAAGAAGCGCAAGACTTCAGAGTCTGGCTCTTCTTCCTTCGATGGTGGGGTTAAGGCGGATGCTATGGCATTCGTCCGAAAGAACATCTATCCTTTTATACATATGGATGATGTTTCTGTTCGGAACCACCTTACCACCATGGCCGAGGAGAGTTTTAGGACGGCGGGTGTTTGTGGCAAGCTTTTGGACATTTTTGAGAAGCTCCCCTTAGCTCCTTGGGTGCAACCTCGAGGGTTGAGGAGTTGGAGGGGAGACTTCGTATTTTTGAAAAACATGAAAAGGAGCTGAAAGAGGAGAGAGATAGGTTGAGGAAGGAGAGGGATCACCTGAAGGAGGAGGAGGGTAAGCTACGGGCCCAATGTACCTTGGAGGCTAATCTGAGGAAAACGGCGCAAGAAAGCTACCACAGCTTATTTCAAGATATTGTGGCCGTGAGGAAGGATTTGCTGAATTCTCGGAACGCCTACGCCGAGTTGGAGGACTCTATCGCCGATGGTGCCGAGGAGTCTTGGAGAATTTTCTTGGAACAAGTCAGAGTTATTGCTCCCGACTTGGACCTTTCTCCACTACATCCTGACAAAGTAGTTATTGATGGCGCCATTGTTGATCCTCCTGTTCCCGAGGTCGTTTCCGAATCAGACCTGAAGACTCGGGGACAGAGGATTATTGAGTCTCCTCCTCGTCCCCAAGATGCTCCGAGTTCTTCAATCCTCACTCCGACTTCCTCTTTAGCTCCTCCTCCCGGTCCTGGTGGTGTTCTTCCTGGTGATTCCTCTATTCCGTCCAAGAAATGACTTTTTTATTTTTGTGGCTATATGGGGGCCCGGCCTGTGGGTCCCCCCTTTTTTAAACTTCTATTTATTTTCTGGTGGTGTTGAACAATTTGCTTCTTGGCCTTTTGAGGCCGTAAACAAAATATTCTGTTTGTTGCCCTTTTTTGGATAAGGGTTTTAAACAAAATAAATGCCCTTTTTGGATAAGGGTTTTCTAATCGAGGTAGGTGCCCTTTTTGGATAAGGGTTTACGTTACTTTACGCGTGCACATGCTTTTCTTTTTTGAAATATGTTTGATCTTTTCGAAAAACCTTCTGTTAGCTTGCATTATTTTTTCGAGCCTCTTTCGTGGAAAGGCTTGTATGCAAGCTTTAAACTTTTCAGGTTCTCATATCTCTTTTGTTATCCTTTATACTCAACTTTTGCTTTAGTGAGTTTTTATGACTTAGGTTATTTTTGTGATGCGCTTTTCATCTACTCGGAACTCGGTTTCCTTTTACTCAGAGTTCTGTCGAGTTTGCGTTACTCGGGCTCCTTTCGACTTAAGAGTCGGATAATTCCCGAGTTTAATGCGATCAACTCGTATAACCTCTTTACACCGACTTGTACCTCGTCGTTTCATCCTGACGACCATGTTAGGTCGATTCATGGGATTTTCACGCTTTGTCGAGCTTAAGTCGGTGCGTTTCGTAGAAAAACTTATAAATATAGAGAAGGATATTTAAGAGAAATATAGTAATGAAAAAGATCTTTATTAATCGGGAAGGTACCTTTGTGCTACTAAGGGTCTTGACAGTATATTTTCCCTTAGCCTCTACTATGATGCCTCGTTAAAAACCCCTCTCCAGAAAAAACCCTTTTTTGGGAAAAAATCATGAAGCTGGGAAAAGAGTACATCAGGGAATAGAGTTCGCTTCTAGCTGTAGTACCTTTTCATATTACAAGCATGCCACGACCTTGGTAACTCAGTGCCATCCAGGTCGGTTATTTTATAATAACCTTTCCCTAACACTTCTTTGATTTTGTATGGCCCTTTCCAATTAGCGGCGAGCTTTCCTTCCCCCGACTTGTTAATTCCAATGTCGTTTCTGATTAGGACCAAGTCGTCTACAGCAAATGTTCTTCGAATGACTTTTTTGTTGTATCTGGTAGCCATTCTTTGCTTTAATGCTGCTTCTCTTATCTGGGCGTTCTCTCGGACTTCGGGGAGCAAGTCGAGCTCCTCTTTGTGCCCCTGTACATTTCCGACCTCATCATGGAGAATTACCCTTGGGCTTTGCTCACTGATTTCTATAGGAATCATGGCTTCTACGCCGTACACTAGTCGAAAAGGTGTTTCTCCTGTGGCGGATTGGGGAGTTGTCCTATAGGCCCACAGTACTTGAGGGAGCTCTTCGGCCCAAGCTCCCTTTGCTTCCTGTAATCTTTTCTTCAGTCCTGCCAGTATGACTTTGTTAGCTGCCTCGGCTTGCCCATTAGCTTGTGGGTGTTCTACCGAGGTGAACTGGTGTTTGATTTTCATACTGGCTACCAAACTTCTGAAGGAGGCGTCGGTGAACTGAGTCCCATTATCTGTGGTGATGGAATAAGGTATTCCATACCTTGTGATAATGTTTTTGTAGAGGAACCTGCGACTTCTTTGAGCAGTGATAGTGGCTAATGGTTCTGCTTCTATCCACTTTGTGAAGTAATCTATTCCCACGATTAAGTATTTAACTTGCCCTGGTGCTTGGGGAAAAGGACCTAACAGGTCCATCCCCCATTTTGCAAAGGGCCAGGGGGAAGTTATACTAATGAGCTCTTCTGGTGGAGCTACGTGGAAATTTGCATGCATCTGGCATGGCTGGCATTTTTTCACAAAGTCGGTAGCATCTTTCTGCAAGGTCGGCCAAAAGAATCCTGCTCGGATTACTTTTCTGGCTAGCGACCTTGCTCCGAGATGGTTTCCGCAAATCCCATGGTGTACTTCTTCCAACACCTCGGTGGTTCTTGAGGTCGGTATGCACTTCAGCAATGGTGTTGATATCCCTCTTCTGTAAAGGACATTTCTCACCAAAGTATAATGTTGTGCTTCCCTTCGGATCTTTTTAGCCTCTTTCTCCTCTTTGGGGAGGATGTCGAATTTTAGGTATTCGACTAAGGGATTCATCCATCCGAGGTTTAGGCCGACTACCTCAAGAACCTCTCGTTCATCTTCTGCTTTTGATACCGAGGGCTCTTGTAGGGTCTCTTGAATCAGGTTTCTGTTGTTCCCTCCGGGTTTGGTACTTGCTAACTTAGAGAGGGCGTCAGCTCTGCTATTTAGATCCCGAGTTATGTGTTTGATCTCGGTTTCCGCAAAGTGCCCAAGGTGTTCCAAGGTTTTTTCCAAGTATTTCTTCATATTGGGGTCCTTTGCCTGATATTCCCCACTTATTTGGGAAGTCACCACTTGTGAGTCGCTATAGATTGTCACCTTTGTGGCGCCAACTTCTTCTGCTAGCTTTAATCCTGCAATCAAGGCTTCATATTCTGCCTGATTGTTTGAAGCTGGAAATTCAAATTTTAAGGAAACCTCTAACTGGGTTCCTTTTCCATCTACCAATATTATGCCTGCGCCGCTCCCTGTTTTGTTGGAGGACCCGTCTACATAGAGTTCCCATGTAGTTGGTTTTTCCTCTTATTCACCTGCGTATTCTGCGATGAAGTCGGCGAGGCACTGGGCTTTAATTGCAGTCCGAGCTTCGTATCTCAAATCGAACTCGGAGAGCTCTATCGCCCATTGAACCATTCTCCCTGCAACATCCGTCTTTTGAAGGATTTGCTTCATGGGCTGGTTCGTACGGACTCTTATCGTGTGAGCCTGAAAGTAAGGTCACAGCCTTCGTGAGGCTATCACTAAGGAGTAGGCAAACTTCTCTAGTTTGTGGTACCTTAGCTCAGGGCCTTGTAGAACCTTATTGGTAAAGTAGACCGGGTGTTGACCGACCTCGTCTTCTGTGATCAGGGCTGATGAGACAGCCCTGTTTGCGACGGATAGGTATAGGACGAGGTTTTTTCCCGGTACTGGTCGGGTTAAGATAGGAGGTTGGCTTAAGAATTTTTTGAACTCTTGGAACGCCTCCTCACATTCCGGAGTCCATTCAAACTGGCATCCCTTTCTTAACAGAGAGAATAATGGAAGGGATTTTAGTGCCGATCCTGCCATAAATCTGGAGAGGGCTGCAAGTCGGCCATTGAGCTGTTGAACCTCTCTTAAACAAGTCGGGCTCTTCATTTCTAGGATGGCTCTGCACTTGTCGGGATTGGCCTCGATCCCTCTTTGTGTTAGCATGAAGCCTAGAAATTTCCCTGCTTCTACTGCGAAGGCGCATTTTGCGGGATTTAGTCTCATCCCATGCAACCTTATAGTGTTGAAGACTTGTGAGAGGTCGGTTAAGAGGTCGACTTCTTGCTTGGTTTTTACTAACATGTCGTCGACGTACACCTCCATTAAGCTCCCTAGATGGGGGGAAAACACTTTGTTCATCAGCCTTTGGTACGTGGCTCCTGCATTCTTTAATCCGAATGGCATGACTACGTAACAATAGTTGGCTTTTGGTGTGATGAACGATGTTTTTTCTTGGTCGGGTTCATGCATCGGGATTTGGTTATATCCCGAGTAGGCGTCCATGAATGATAAGTATTGGTACCCTGAGCTGGAGTCTACCAGGGTGTCAATACTCGGTAGAGGATAAGGGTCCTTAGGACAGGCCTTATTCAAGTCGGTGTAGTCGACGCACATTCTCCATTTACCATTTTGCTTTTTGACTAGCACCACATTTGCTAGCCATGTTGGGTATCTGACCTCTCTGATAAAGCCGGCTTCCAGGAGCGCCTGTACTTGCTCTTCTACTATGGAGGTCCTCTCTGGGCCGAGCTTGCGTCTTCTTTGCTGTACAGGTCGGGACCCTGGGTAAACCGAGAGCCTATGAGACATGAGCTCGGGATTAATCCCGGGCATGTCGGAAGCCTTCCAGGCGAAGAGGTCGGAATTAGCTTTTAGGAGTTCACCCAACCTTTGTTTCAGGGTTTCCCCTAGGTTGGCTCCTATGTAAGTCGTTTTGCCTTCCTCTTTACCGATTTGTATCTCCTCGGTTTTTCCACCCGGCTGGGGTCGTAGCTCTTCTCTTGTCCTTGTCCCACCTAACTCTATGGTGTGGACTTCTTTGCCCTTTCCTCTCAGATTCAGGCTTTCGTTGTAGCACTTCCTTGCCAATTTTTGGTCTCCCCTCACCGTTGCTATTCCTCCTGGAGTCGGAAATTTCATGCAGAGGTGAGGAGTTGACACTATTGCTCCAAGTCGATTAAGGGTAGTTCTGCCAATTAAGGCATTGTAGGCTGACCCTTCATCGATGACTATAAAGTCTATACTCAGAGTCCTTGATTTTTCCCCTTTTCCAAAGGTGGTGTGAAGGGGTAAAAATCCCAGTGGCTTTATTGGCGTATCCCCTAACCCATATAGAGTGTCGGGGTAAGCTCTCAGTTCTTTTTCATCTAACCCTAGTTTGTCGAAGGCGGGCTTGAAAAGGATGTCCGCCGAGCTTCCTTGGTCTACTAGGGTTCTGTGGAGATGGGCGTTGGCTTGGATCATAGTTATCACCACGGGGTCATCATGCCCGGGGATTATCCCTTGCCCATCTTCTTTCGTGAATGAGATAGTGGGGAGGTCGGGTGTCTCATCCCCGACCTGATAGACTCTTTTGAGATGTCTTTTCCGAGAAGATTTGGTGATCCCACCTCCCGCAAATCCTCCTGAGATCATGTGGATATGTCTCTCTGGGGTTTGTGGTGGCGGATCTCTCCTGTCCATGTCATCCCGCTTTCTCTTTCCATGGATGTCCGACCTCTCCATGAGATATCTATCAAGCCGGCCTTCTCTAGCCAGCTTTTCTATCACATTTTTGAGGTCGTAACAGTCGTTGGTGGAGTGACCATATATTTTATGGTACTCACAATACTCGCTGCGACTTCCCCCTTTTTTGTTTTTAATAGGTCTTGGGGGTGGCAGCCTTTCAGTGTTGCATATCTCTCTGTATACATCCACTATAGAAGTCTTTAGAGGAGTATAAGAGTGATACTTTCTGGGCCTTTCGAGACCGGGTTCTTCCTTCTTCCTGACTTCCCTTTCCCTCTCCCTAGGGGAGGAAGTGGGTCCAGGTCGTGAACCTAGGTCTCTTAATTTGGCATTCTCTTCCATGTTGATGTACTTCTCGGCCCTTTCTTGTACATCACTTAGAGAGACGGGGTGTCTTTTAGATATGGACTGTGAGAAGGGACCTTCTCTAAGTCCATTGACTAACCCCATTATTACTGCCTCCGTGGGCAGGTCTTGGATTTCTAAACATGCTTTATTGAACCTTTCCATATAGGCTCGTAGAGATTCTCCGACCTCCTGTTTTATCCCCAGGAGGCTCGGTGCATGTTTTACCTTATCTTTTTGGATTGAGAACCTCATCAAGAATTTTCTTGAGAGGTCTTCAAAACTGGTGATGGATCTTGGGGGAAGGCTATCGAACCACTTCATCGCTGCTTTCGACAAAGTGGTCGGGAAAGCCTTGCATCTCGTAGCGTCGGAGGCGTCAGCTAGATACATCCGACTTTTGAAGTTGCTAAGATGATGCTTTGGATCCGTAGTTCCATCATAGAGGTCCATATCAGGGCTTTTGAAGTTCGTTGGAACTTTTGCCCTCATTATGTCCTCGCTGAAAGGATCTTCTCCGCCTGGGGGTTGATCTTCTCCTTCGTCGCGGGAGTTCTTGAGAGAGGATTCTAGCTGCAAGAGTTTTCTTTCCAACTCTCTTCGCCGTTCCATCTCTTCCTTAAGGTACCTTTCGGTTTCCTTTTGCCTCTCCCGCTCTTGTTCCAATTGCTCCAGGCGGCTATGGACTAGTCCCATCAATTCTGTTACGTGGGATGGTCCACCCTTTTCTGATTCACATCCATCTGAGGAGTTTACCTTTGGATTCTTCATTCCAGAGGTACCCTCTCTGTGTTGGTCGTTATCTTGATGTTGGGCTGTGTCTTCATTGTCGTTGCCCAGGCCTAGATTCTCTTGCTCAGAATCTGTTTCAACATGGCCTTCTTCATGGGATCTTTCTGCCATCAAGGGATGATCTCTCGGGTCCCCGGCAACGGCGCCAATGTTACGATGGGTAACCGGAGATTAGTCCAATGGATGGCGTTCGGCGGCCCAAGTGTATGATGGAGGAGGACTCCGTGTGGGTCCGCAACTCGGGAGGCTCCGTCCGACTTGTGCTCGCGTGTGAATGGGGGGTGGTACCTGCAAAGACACTCCGATGCCTAAGTTAGCAAGGGTGTGAGCAGGTCTTAGAGAGTATTGGACTTAGGAATACCTGAGGTGTGTCAGTGTACTTATAGTGGTGAGCCAATAACCACCGTTGGAGTAGTGCCGTATCTTTAGGATAATAACCGTCCCACTATCTTAGGGAGGTTAAGATATGGCTTTAGGAAGTGGTTAGAGAGATCTTAGGGGCGGTTACTCATTTGAATGGGTGTTTACCTGCCAGCTAATCTCACAACCGACTTCTTCGTACCAAGTCGGGGTGGACACCGACCTCTTGAGTGGAGGTGGGTGCTTTGCTAGGCTTAATCTAATGGATCAGGCCTTTCGATTGGACCTGGGCCCTTAACATTGGGCCAGGGTATGAACAATTCTTAAAACAGCAGTGTTCCAATAATTTCAACTGTGATTTCAATTAATATATATTATATATAATTTTTATAATTAAAATTAATGATTAAAAATATTAAAAGAGTAAAATATCGTTTTTGTCTTCGACGTTTAGGGTAAGTCTTATTTGTATCCCTAACGTTTAAAACGTCCTATTTGTATCTCTAACGTTTAAAAAAGTAATTCAATGTTATCCTACTATCAATTATACTAACAATCAGATTATATTTTTCAATTATTCTCAATTAGATTTCACTTGGATATATTTGATTTTAATATTATACCCACTATTTGTATTTAGATTCAATTATGTCCGTAAAAAAGTGGATTATGTAAATATTGTAAGAATTAGTTTCAACTTTTAATGAGCTATTTTTCGGAGTGGATCATCGATTCTATCCCAAACATTTATATTCTAACTTCAAGAAAAGATTTTTAAAATTCAAACTAAAGGATTCATAATATGCAATTGACGGCAGGATAACATTGAATTACTTTTACAAACGTTAGGAATACAAATAAGACGATTTAAACGTTAGGGACAAAAATAGAATTTACCCCAAACATTAAGAACAAAAACGATACTTTATTTAATATTAAAATATGGGTGTTTCAAAAACATTTAAAATTCTTATTTTATTAGGCGATTCTAGGAATATCCGAAGCATCTCGTATTAAGTGGAACTAAATTATCCTTTGAAGGTTGCTTTATCGAGTAACTCTGGACCCTCAAAGTGGAAAAGAAACCAGCTTTAAGAATATACTGGTATTTATAAATATGAAAAACTCCTCACCTCTTATGTGTTTTTTAATATCCGGGATAAGATTCCATCATCTTTGAACAATGTATAACACAATATTTAGTCATGGCACCTTGGAGAGACATTCATCTTAAAAAAGCCATGGATAAACTTAACCATGGTACTAAAAACAACATATTTATTATAATATATATATATATATATATATATATATATATATATATTTTAAGAAAAGTCCTTTCTTTTGTGATTTATTATTTTAAATCGATTAATCGTTCAGAAATCAACCGATTAACTAATTTTTTAGCCCTTTTTTTTTTCGATTTCTAACCGGCTCCGATTCAGTCCAATTATCAAAAGCATGGGAAACAGTTTTGACAAAAAGAAATTAAAGAAGACTCAAAAAGAAATTAAAGAGTCTCCATTCTATCCTCATTTTTTCATAGGTTGGGGGTATCCCTATCCCTTTATTTTGTACAGCACCTAAAAAGGAAGAGTAAGTATACATGAACTTATGTACCCAAAGAAAAAAAGAATACAAGAAGTTGTAGCCTCTAATTTCATGCGACATACCACACATTACAATATCTGAAGGTTGTCACTACCTCCAATGTCTGTGTGGTGGTGCAGTTGGTGAGGATTAAAGAATGCTATGAGGAGAGGATTTCTTCTAAGACATGAAAGAAAATCATCCTTACCAATTCTGCCATCAATATCATGATCAAATAACACAAGCAGCTCATGGACCTACAAGTAAACCGGTTAACATTAATCGACATACGAACCAAGAGCATCGTGACGGAAAAGGAACTGAGTGTAAAGAGGGTTGTTACACAAGTTACCTCGTCGTCTTTCCATCCGGGGATAGCAGGTCGGATGAAATCTCGCAACTGATTTTATAAAAAAGAAAAAGGTGCAAGTTAGTAGAGTTAGTCAATTCCATAGGTAAAAGCAAATAAGAATATGAAAGCATAATACTTCTTGTTCTATGATGTAGTCCTTTACTGCACCGCCACAACTGGAAAAGGCTGATTCGCAGGAATGATGGAACCCTGGCTGCTTCATGACATGGGCGGATCCAAACAAGAACTGAGGCACACAACATAAAACTCAGGTTAATATGAATTGACAAGGGCATAACTTTTAAAATTGGCCATCTAATCTTAAGTAGAGCACAGAAACAAGGCATAGAATGCAAAGAGTAACCTGTCTAAATGTAATTGCGCCACTCGTTTCGACATCAAGGAATGCAAATATCTGTAATAAATTATTAAATCAATTCAACGTGACATAAAAAAGAGAAACGATCACTTGGGAATCCAGGCTTTGGAAACAGAAAGAAGAGTATATAATACAGAGGTGGGAACTAACCTTCTCAGACAGAGGGCATGCCGTAAGTTTTAAACCTCTCAAGAAGTTATGATATTGAACACGACCACTGCCAACCAGGATATGGAGAATTCCCTTAGTTCCAATGAAATATTACCAAAAACCATAGGCATGAGTAAAAATCACAAGTAATCTTTCACTCATGTATCCTCATTAAATATTAAGGAATTATTTCATTTCACTATAGGAACTTCAATAATGTTAGCCTAATATCCTCCTCCTCATAATGCTCTTGGCAGAGAGGGTAAGAGATTTGTGCAAGATGTAAGAGAAGAAAAATGAAATGAGAAAAAAACAAAAAATTTAACATTGATCATCATCATTGGTATATAGCACTTTTCTTTTACTTTTTCTTTTCATAATAATAGTTAAAATAAATATGATTCTGGAATAACTAGACATCAATTGCTTACTAACACATTACAAATATCAAATAACTTATAGTTTTGCTTCCCCGTGTATAGCCAAGCAAGAAAGGTTTTCCATCAAGTTACAGCAATGTGATTCATTGTTACCTGGGATCAGGATTCATAGAAAGGAATCTATTCAGAAAATCCAAGGCTTCCGTGCTGCTCAACTTAAATAACTGAAAGTAAAAACAATGCTCTTCATTCTTTCTTCGAGTATTGATATTGTTAGTAATATAAACTTTTTAGAAGAGAAATCATACTTAAAATAAAAGAGATTTATTTTCACTAAAAGGGCTATTTCCAAGGGCCTAATAAAAGGAGACAATAACAGGCCATGTCCAAAAAAATGAAAACAGGAAGACACCCTTGAAATAACAGTGCATATTTCAATATTGAAACACATATTTCATACAAATTTGTCTGTAGGAACTTACTTTCTCTACTCTTGACATTTCGACCATATAACTTGAGGGGTTATCCTGCCAAAATATATATGCTAAAATGTCAATGAAAATAAAACTAGGCTGCAAAGTTGCACAATAAGTAAAGTTCTTTTTTACATGTCTTATTTTTTAGAAAAAAAAAATCATTTTTTTAAAATCTTGCTTTATTGATTAGGAGGATTCTTTATCCTCTTTACTCTCTGTCATTCGTTCTCTTCATCTTAATGAATTTCTTCTTTTATCCCCGCAACACAATACATAACAGGTAAGGCAAAGCATCAGTTCAACACAATATCAGCTTGCAAAATGCATAAGAAAATATTAACGCACTAAAAGGTGACATCAAAATTTCAGCAGAGGTACACAACCAATGAGAGGTAAATATTTAACACACTACTGACATCTAAGACAACCGTATTCCATATTAATAATTAGGTACTCAAACTCTCATTCCTTAAAGTTGTTACGAAAATAAGTATGCTCAGTAGGAAGCACCCATATTATTGGAAGTTGAAAAGCAATAGAAGTTGGTCAACAAGAGTTCTGTACAAATTATACAAATCTTGCTCTGATAAATGGATGAAAAACAATGCTTGAGATTACATTTTCAAATACACTTGTGGATGAGGATATTATTGGGTGGTGTGGTTGATTTTTTTTTTTTTCATTTATTTGGACATTATTACTTTATCATGTATAGTTGTATTGATTGTACAGTATGATTGAAGACTGAACGCAGAACACTCTTCCTTAGTCATAAATTGTTCAGATAATAGTTCATTTGCTGTCTATATTCATATTTGTAGAAGAGTTGATTATTGACAAGAAAAAAAATCAAGTGTAATAAATGGGAAAATAACAAGCTATGCTAAACCAGAATTAATGTTATTTCCAAGTGAAAATAATAGATAAATGCAGACCTATCAAATGCTTGATCCCTGCATCAAATTCTAAAATCCTTAAAGCAGGTAAGCATTTAGGTTGAAGATATAAGTTTAACCAGGAATGAAGAATGCATGCCTGTTTTGCTTCTTGAGCTTTCACATGAAGCATTAGGTCTCCATATGAATGTCCTGTGTTGACAACATTCAGTGCACTTGCCATAGCATGGCCAGTCTGCATTTATCCACATCTTAATTGTCACAATTACTCGCAGAAAGAAGGATGATCAAGATAAAACAGAGAAGGATAAATGTGTGAAAACCTTCTGAAAATATTCGACAGCAGAAAGACAAAATTAGAAGACTCACCCTTTCAGCATAATGTGCAGCACTTTCCAATTTATCGTCCCGGGGATAAATGACAGGAAGATATTCTACCTGTTCAATTCAAGGCTAAAGTTGTAAATAACTTTGGGAACAATAAGTTTCCATACGAAGCTACGCACTAACCACTGTCAAGATAATGCATATGGAGATTGTTACCTCAAAGAAATTGTGAAACTGAGTCAACATCCTGAACATGAGCTTTCCCAAAGAGATACTACCCCTATGAAAGTAAATATGCAGGTCACAATATATAAGAGAAAGAAGAGATTTTTTCAAAATCACAGAAATGCCAGCATCTTCAAAAAGTAATTGCTTACCAAGATTGATCGAAGTGCACATGGGGATATCGAACAATTATAGGCTGAATTGGGTAGCCGGGGATAAAAGCACCAAGCTGGAAGGAAATAAGGCACCTGCCATTTGTTGTGGTTCCCTCAGGAAACAATAGTACTCGGGGATATCCATTGCAGGAAGCCCTTCTCTGTTATTCAGATCCTCGAAAGCAGATTTCTGTATCAAATAGCTTATAGATTGATAACATCATAAATTACATGAACAAAACTTGTGTGCAAGTGCGACAAATAACGACTATTCAGTCTTATCCATCCATATGACATGCCAGCTTAATCTTTCTACTCTGTTGCACAATCTTAATCATGAGTGATTTTCAAGAAACTCAGGTTCCAAGGTTATGGCCAATTATTGCTCAATTTTCACATATTATTTACATTCTCAAGCATTTGTGTTGCATGTTAAAACTTAAACTATATTGCTTATATGAATCCTAATAGAGGCCAATACTCAAAAGAAAAATGAATCTGTAAGTCTTATACTCTTATTGCTACAATAACAACAACGAAGTATTATCCCGTTAGGAGGACCTCATGGATCATGTTTACATAAATCTCTGGAAGTAGGTCTTATCAGTCTCTTGCTAAATCATATGATTCTCAAACTTAAACCAAACATTTTTCAAGAAACTTTTGCAGAGGTCTGCTCAAAAGTTAGGGGCATGACACACATGACAACAAATGTTGTGAAACACCTGAACAAAAATAATGCCCAAAAAATTGTCTAAAACATAGAAGGAACAGGGTATGGAATGGTAGGTAAACCCAAACCTCCTTGACAACCATATCAACAATGAAAGAACAAAGACAGTTTAAGACAAAATAATCAAATAATGATGGAAAACTAACAGAAACATTTTTTACCTTAATTTCATTGACAGCCTCCCTCCTTGATGATGGTGAGAATCTGTTGACATATATGACCTAAACACATAATGAGTCAAAGAGAAAGAAAATGGTAATGTATGTATGTACTTTATTATTTTCTTAACTGAGCATGCTAATTAAGATGTATAGCAGAAGCCAAACTACCTGCATTGCTCTAATAATGGTGCCAACACAAGGTATGGAGTCATGAGACTCAGATGCCACAATGGTGGGAAATAATTCATAGAAGTAGAAAATAGGTTCAATATAAGATACATGATTAGATACAATTATTGGAGCAATTTCCCTTGGAGCAGGTTTTCCCCTTCGTTTTATCCATTGATACCTGCAATAAACCGAAGGAGACAACAAACACAAAGAAAGCCATCACACTTCAGCACCAAATTAAGCTTAAGGCCAAAATGGACAAACCCTACCAATAAATTACCATCTCCTTTAAACTAAAAGTCAACACAGCATAAGCAGGGTCTCCAGTAGTGGTTTCACTGAGACTATGATCAAATTCGTTCAACAGTTATTATGAGATCATCTACAATCATATATACACTAGCTTAGTTCGAACACCCTAAGTACATTTTTTCTTCACCTTAAATTTTAGGGGGAAAATCATTTTCAAGAGATATGTCTTAAATTTTTGTATTACAGGTTATTATTTCAAACACAAACTAACTTAATCAAGCAAACACTAAAAAGCATGGCAGAAGTTTATCATGTTGATAATTCTCTCACTTAAGAGATACATATAACCAAAAATGCACATGATACAATAGCAATACATATTTAAAAGGCATCCAATATTATAAATTAGAGAAACCCCAAAACACACACACATTACTATTTAATTTATATTGGTCAATTAGTTAAAGCCTATCAGTTTTTTCTTTCTTTCTTTCCTTTCCCCCCCTCATTTTGTATTCTGATTTCAGAACCAGCAAAAATATAGTTTAACATCTTCACAAAATCATAAAAAATTATAAATAAATAAAAAAAGAAAAAAACAAACAAAATGAGACAAAAACCAGATCACACAAATTAAAAAAAAAAAAAGAAATGAAAAGCCCCGAAATTCCACAATGCTCACTAGATTAATAGGATCAACAATTCAACATCCTCTAAAGTGAGGATATTTGTAAGGTGAGAAAGTAAATATTTAATTACCATTGAATTAAGATTTTGGGCTCGTATACGATAGAAGTTATAAATTCAACAGTGATTCTCGATTTATCACTTTACCAACTTTCTCAAGAAGATCCAAATTCAGCCTCGAGCCCTCGATAGTCGATATCAGGACTAAAATATAATATTAGTATATTGGATAACTAAAAAACAAAAATAAAAATAAGTTGCGAACATATCATCTCTATTGCACCGGATTCCATCTGGACTTAGCTTCGCAGTTTGACATTTCCACCAAAAACAATAAAAACAAAAAACACGAAAAATAAAATAAATATAATATTTGAAAAATAAATAAAATATAACCAGAACGCATACAGGTACAACCAAAGAGTCCTATAAATACTTCTTGAAATTGAAAAGAAACACACAGAGAGAGAGAGAGAGAGAGTTGTTACTGTTTGTGTTACCCGAAAGAGAAGAGAATGAGGCGAGCGCAGACTCTGGTAACCCACATAACCCTAGAGCGCCACGTGGGCATAGGGTTCTCCTTGTCCTTCCACCCCCAAAGCGCAAACTTCGTTGCCAAGTACCCTACCATCAAGCACGCTCCGAACACAACCACTCGAACCAGCGCCAAAGGCAAGCATGCAACGATTTTCACCCACTCGTACACTCCCTCCACGTTCTGTGTGCCGTTTCGGAAGGGGTCTACGGTTGAAGCAGGAGGAACGCTTGGGGGTTCGGAGCATCCGATGAACTGGAACGGGTTGGGGGAACCGCTAGGCCGTTGGGATTCGGAGAGGTTGAGGATTATGTAGTCAGAGGAGGAAGATGGAGGGAGTAGAGGGTCGGTGATGCCGTTTTCCGCCATTATGAGAGTACGGTTTGAAGGTTTGATGTGTTGAGGAGACGGAAGAAGAAGAAGAAGCTGTTTTTTTTTTTTTATGGAATATGCAAATATGAAATTATGAAATATGGAGCAGTAGTACTGTAACGCTGTTAATACTTACCGGTTTGAAGATTTGGTGTACACGTGGAATATTTTTGTTTTTACAAATGGACTTCAAATATTTTTGCAAAGGTTAATTATCAAAAACGTTTTTTATTTTTAATATGGAGGAAGGTGTGGAGTGATACAGCTTTATGGAAAATAGAAGTGTTTTCCTTGCATGTGCCATCTGGTGTTAGAGGGCTGAAATCTGACCGAGGAATTTAGAGTAAGAAACTCGGACGATCCGATTAGAGGAAATTTACAAAAAAAATATTTTTTTAATAAAATTCGGAGAATCCGTTTTGATTTTTAAAAAAAAATCTAAAAATAGAAGGTTCGTTTTTATTTAAAGGAAAAATTAAAAAAACAAAAATTGTAAATGGAGGGTCCGTTTTCGGTTTAAGAAAAAAAAATAAAAAGCATAAACAGAGAGTCTGATTTGATTTTAAATAAAAAAAAAAATAAAAACTAATCGGACAGTCCGATTTCTTTCTGTTTTACATCTGTGTCTAACACCTATATACACCATAACCAAGTACAACTCACACACTCCTCCAATATAAAAAAAATTAGCCTACCAAAAACGCCTCCGAATTATGACAAAAATGCATATGAGATTGAATTTTTGAAAAATACATATTTAATGTTAGATAATCTTGTAAAAAAAATTGTTATTAAATATGTATTTTTCAAAAAATATATTAGAGATTAAATTTTGATATATTTTTTTACAAACATGATTATAAAAATGAGATATTATTATTCTTAAAATTTGGTGATTTTTTGTTATGTATATATTGTTTTGTGATTTTTTAAAAGTATTATTGGTTGTTAACAAAAAAATTATAAAAATATATATGCTTATCGAAAAATTACTAATTTTTATGTATAATATCTTATTTTTATAATCATGCTTGCAAAAAATTACATAAAAATTCAATCTCTAAAGTATTTTTTGAAAATATATTTATTGTTAGGTATTGTTGTTGTATTTTTAAATTATTTAAAAATATTTTTGTCGATAATAAAATTTAAGTGTATTTTTATCAACATTTAAATAATTTGAGAGCGTTTTTTGTGATTAACCTTTTGCAAAAGAATACGTAGAAGACTAAAACCACAAATTTTTTCCCCAAATACGTAGTGTCATAGTGTGTATCATGCTAATATGTAAAAATGATGTCAAATAAATAAAAAATTTCTTGAAGATTATTTTTTTTGTTCTCGATGATTCAACAAAACCCATAAAATTCTTTAACACGACTCCAGAAGGAGAATCACTTTTGGTTATAAGATTACCAACTTAAAATAGTAATTTAATTATTTTTTATATTTAGCTAAATATGTTACCATTTTTATGAAAATTTTGATCAAAATCTTCCCAAATACTGCTTTTAATTATGGTTGATTTATCTATTTAATAAAGTAGTTGTTTTGGTTTCTCAATGGTGTCCTTTCTATTTATTATTATTATTATTATTATAATCTAATTTTTTCATATCATGATAATTAAGGTTAAATATAATTTTGATCTTTATGGTTTAAGTGAAAACTTTTATTTGTTCCTAATTTTTTTTGGCATTTAAATTTGCACATAAAATTCAACTTGGTTTTAAAATCGTGTTTCGCACTAAAATATCATTTTCTAACAACTCTTCTCCAACAACCCTTTTTACCAAAATACTCGGTTTCTCTTCTTTTTTTTTCTTCTTCTTCATCCAACAAGAAATACCAGCGACAGCAATAAAAGTTTTAAAACAAAACCAGAATAAATAAACAAAAAACACTAGCAGTAGCAACAAGACACAGTAACAAGACAGCAAGAAAATACGATATTATAAACAAGAAACAGAAGCAAAAACCACTATCAAAGAATCAACAAATCTATATTTCAAATATAAAAAATGAAGGATTACCATGTGTTCATAACACGCAGCGGAAGAAAAGAAAGTAATCCTTAAAGATCTATTTTGTGCTTAAACTTTATTCCAGTAATATATAGATCAGTAAATCAGATCTAAATACCTGTATGTACGCTAGTAAAAATCACTTTCTCCTTCGATGGTACGAAGGCACTATGCGTATCCACACCGAGACCAATATTTGCTGTCAACCCCTTGACCAATGGACATCTGATCTAAATTGAGAAACCTCTTGCAACTCTTTGCACACCATAAAATTCTTCTCTAAGAATTAGGTTGACATACATTTATGTGCGTAGAGGTAAAGGAATAACAACCCTTGTTATTCTCTCTGTCTTTCTCATGTTCTCCTCTACTCTTGGCATACCTATATATAGTATGAGATTTGTTGTTGATTTTAAATTTGAATCTCAATTCAAATTTGAATCATATCTTACTATTTTAATTTCAATATTTCAAATTTATGAATCATATCATAACTCAATTTGAAACAAAATCAGTTAGGATCTCATCCAACTTTATAATTCAAATTTAGAAATAGAATAACTAATTATTCTCAAATCTCATTTAATATTCTCAATTATCATACTATTATTATATTTTTGGTGCTAGCAAAAAATATAATAATATTCCATTTGAATTAATATAATTATTTATTTGATCAAATCAAAATAATAATTAAATAATTCTATAGCAAATATTAGAACACTCGTTAGTGTGTGACCCCATAGGTTCAATACTAAGCGGGTAGTAAATTAGTCATACTAAATTTACTAATCAAGGTTGGCGTCTAGCAACACTCCTCAACGGCCCGATAGTATGAAGTAATATATTTTTACTAAGAACCTTAGAAGAACAAAGTATATTTCCTTCCATCTTTCCAACTCTTGGTTAACCCTTAGAGTATGGTTTAATTGTCAAACTCTAACATGTTACCATTATTATAATGAATTGTGAATGACCTAAGAAACTCATTTCTTCATTCATTCAATCCCTTGGCCAAGGTTTTATTCATCTCAGTCATTATAATCATAGAGCTCAAACTCTTTACCGAGAGTTGACGGATTCTTTATTGACAAATCATTAATTCTACAAGTATTATCATACCCAATATCCATTCAACTAGCACCCTAGGGTATTAGGTGTCCAGAATCAAAGTATAATAAATACATTGTTAATTACTATGACAGTCGCAGGTCAAAGGAAACTCTATTACTATGTTCATTTTGAGAATATCCTATTGACAAATATACGGTAATTATAACCATTAGAAATTCTCAAAGTGAGTCAGTTCAATGGTCATATCTCTATATGCACCATCTATATATATAATTTAATAAATGAGATCTATTAATCTTCATCCAATGAAGACCATTATATATATATTGGTCTTTCCGGATTATTAATGCCCCTTTTTAATAATCCTATGACCAAGAACAATTTAGATTAAATTATAAAAGATTTATTTCTCAATATTATGATCACTATCATAATAATAAATCTCCAAATTTAATCTAGGACGTTATTATATTAACATTTAATATAATAACAATAACAAATTATTTGAAACATGATTGATTGGATTGTGGTCATACTCTTTATTCCCAACAAAAAATTCAACAAAATTTAAAAAGTATAATTGGAACCCTATGAAATAGCAGCGAGCATGCGAGGAATAGGGACAAACGGTGATGAACAGCGGCAAATAGAAATGAGCAACGACAAGCGAGCAAGGAGCAGCGCAACAAAATTTTGGTGAGAAACAGAAACGGCGACGTGTCTCTCGAAAACAGAAATAGAAGCGCAAGGCGCAGCACGACAAAGCTTATGGATATGCTGGTGCAGGAGTTGAAATGGCAACGACAACGCGCGATATCTCTCTAGCCGGCATCGTCGCCACCTTCCTCTTCACCGTACTTCTCTCTCTTCACTTCTCTTCTCTCTCTTTCCAGAATATGCTTTTCTTATTTTTTTAAAATTTTAAAATTTAGGTAAAAATGATGATTTTAAAATCAAGTTGAACTTTAAAGACGAGTTCGAATGCAAAAAAAGGTTGGAAATAAATAAAAAAGGGTGCTACGCATCCAAGTATTTTTTTAATCCAAATTCATCCAAGTAAGCCCAACAATAATAAAAACCACTCTCATTAAAAGAGCATGATTACACGCGCGTCGTCTTCTTCTTCCCACGCACATTTATGCATGGAGCGTCTTCTTCTTCTTCTTCGTGTTTCTCCTCTTCCTCCTTTTTCGTGTTCCTTCTTCTTCACGTGTTTTCTCCTTATCGACATTCTTTTGTTGTTGTTGCTGCTGTATTTTTTTTTCCTCCTTCTCTCCCTGGTGAAGAAGCGGTAGAATGTGAGGATGAAGAGTTTTGAATTGTGCAGAATAGGAATGAATCGAAACTATATTCAAAATAAACCAAAAATTATATTTAAAATGAACTGAAAATTAAATTCAAAATGTAAACTCATTTCAAAACAAGCACAAACAAAATTGAATCATGAACAAAAACATATCCAAATCCATCAAGTGATTTTGCAGCATTATGTGTTTCTTCTTCTTTATTTGATTAGATGAACAAGACAAGAAAATAAGAACATGATGAGAAGGTTTGATGAATTTTTTTCTTGTTTCTTCTTCTTTCGTTATCGTAATTACCAACAACACCAATATTTTGCTAACAAAAACTAATATTTTGAATTGAATTTGAATTTATATAATGGCCAATGTTCGATTCATGTAGTATTATACAATGGTTTCGCTTTGATAATATTTTCGGTTCATTTGTAGTCTAGGTATGTTGTCGATGAATAATTTGTCCCAATGGTTTGAGTGGCTTTCAAGACAAACTGAATGGAATGAAATAAAATCTAATACGATTGAATAAAGTGATAATAAATAATTTCATTCTTTTTTGCTACAAAAAGACTCAATCATTAATAAAAATACATCGAAATTACTTAAAGAATAAAAAATTTGGTCAATACTTATCAACAGCATTAAGTAAACCTCAATTAACACACAAATGAATCGAACTAAATTAAGAAATGAACCGAATTATTTAATGATGGCAAATAAAGACGTTTGCAAAATGTTGATATTATTGGTGATGATGATAATAAAGAAGAAGAATCTGCTCGTGCGAATTTAGAAGAAAAAGAAAGAAGAGGAGAAGAAGGAGGAGAAGAAGGGAAGAAGATGATCCTGCATGAATTTAGAAAAAGAAGAAGAGGATGAGAAGAAAAAGGAAACGGAGAAGGAGCGCGAAATTTGAAAGTTGTTATAACAACTTAGTTAGACTTAGTTAAGTATTTTGCTTGGACGTAGAGCTTTATTCAGAAATAAAATTTTGATTTAATTACTCTGTTGATCCCTATAATTTTGTAAAATTTTTAATTAAATCCCTATACTTTTTTTTAATTGGGTCACTGCACCAAAATTTGTTTTCAATTGAGTGTACACTTTTTTTTTTATTTGAGTTCCTGCACTAAATTTTTTTTAGTTATGTCCCTATACAATTAAGCCAATTACTATTAAAAGGGAGCTAATATACAATTAAGCCAATTACTATTAAAAGGGAGCTAATCAGCTAATTGAAAAAAAAATTAGTACAAAAATCTAATTAAAAAATAAAAATATAAGAACCTAACTAAAAATTTCATGAAACTATTGGACCAACAAAATAATTAAACCTAAAATTTTTGACCTAAATTTTAAAAACCAAAATCGTAATTAAGCTGATAATTATCTATTTACAAGTAACATGAAAATATCCTCCTTTACTACTTTTAAATATCCTTCTTTACTACTTATAAATTTGATTCTAAATAAATTTGTTGACAAAATAAAATATATCTTATGAAATTAGTTAAATGGAATAAATAGACTAGTAACTGCAAAAATAAGAGAATGTAATCTGAAACTGGGACCAGTCGAAATGAGAGCACGACAGTGGGGACATTTCACATTCAATCGAATATTTAATTGCTTGATTTCCGAGAGGATATGGGTTCATGTGGACCAATGCCTTCCATACAAATCTCCCACCATAGTAGGATAAAAAATTAAAACGCATGTAATGTAACCTAACCATGTGTCACTTTTAACTGTTGGCTCAAGTTGTGTTGGGTGTTTTGAGTTTTGACTACGAAGTCTCGAAATCTCATTCATTTGCCGGTGAAGTCACTAACAGCATCATGTTGTCTAAAGTAAGATTACTCTAGAAACTAGAAAAGAATAGCTGTTCAATTATCTATTCACAAGATTCAAGGGGTAAACTTCAGATGAAATGCATAAACATAACCTACTTTACATTAATAATTCAATGACATAAGCCATTATATCCAATCCAATACTATTTATACGTAACACCAAGCCAACGGTCACCGATTGAACACATGTTAGCACATGCTAATAGCTTCTGATAAACAAAGAAAAGATATCTATAATCTATGATGCACGGATACGGACACGGGACAGGAAACACGCACGACACCGGACACGCAGATACGCAAATTTTAAAATCTTACATGACACAGAAACACCTATATATATAAAACATAAAGTATTTTTTAGATAAATCGTAATAATATTTTGATATTTTATTGATATTAAAATATAAATTAAAACTTTAAATTTTTTTTCAATATCTTATGTTAATTATATCAAGTATTTAAAATATTTTTTTATTTTAATAAATAATAATATATACTATATCTAAATTTATTTTAAAAATATATATTAAAAATAAGACTGAACATGCTGACACGTGATGGTATTTAGGTGTGTCCAGACGTGTCCGGTGAATAATTTTTTATTTTTCATTAAGACACGGATAAACACAGCAGACACGCGTGCACGCGGACACGACAAATCAACGAAGTGTCCGTGTTTCATAGACTATAACTATAAGAAAGCCATGCGGTGCTATCACCAATATTTTTTACCTTAATCTACACTATACCGCTAACATATCTTATCAAGTCCCAAATTTGGTGACTAATCTTTGTATTGGACTATTATGACTACAAAGTCAGTTTCCACCTGACCTACGTATGAGGCTGATCTTGTTCTTTAGAAATTAGAACATCACAAAAGACCGCTCTGAAACCCTAACAAGCTTTGCCTATGCTAATGGAGAAACTTGATTTTGTGAAAAGATACACTGAAGACATCAAAATTCAATCGGTTTTTACTTGAAATACTGAGGGTAAAGTTTGAATATAAAAAAAATGTGAGAATCCTATCTACACCATCTTCAGTTCAGGAATTAGCTTGTATATATAATTTAACAGATTTACATCTTTCAGAATGCTTCTTCTCCACTTTTAAGGCCACAAAATGAGACATGGTTAAAGAACAGTTTTTGGGCTTCATATCCGAAGAGCAGCATCAACCTTGGCAGTAGGTACATCATCTTAAAAGTGTCCCTCTCTCTTTTACTGAATTAAAACAAAAAAGAAATAATCCAATCTTAAAGGAACTTCTGATTCATGGCTGCAACTTATACCATGCAAGATTATACCTCATTATCACACAGCCAACCATAGTGTGTTTAGTCTCCTAAGCTGCTGTAATGAAGCTCAACACGTTACCCTACACCAGCATCCAAATGATCATCATAATCATCGAACGACTCTTTATCTTTAAAGAAGTATCCATCCTCTGGGGGATTATAATCCATCCCCCTCCAAACTACAATCTGTTCTTTATCAAAAGTCACCAGAATACAAGGGACCAGGTCCTGCATTAATAAATTTTAAGGAACAAATAAATTTTTACTACAGGGACAAAATCACAGACGAATACAAAAGGTGGCCCAGGGGGGCAAGGTCCCCCTAGAATTTTTATAAGCACTGATATATACATGTATATGGTTATATGGTATAATATTTTTAGAAAAATGTTATAAATTATGTCAGAGATATAATGTCTAATTGAGGAAGTGTTTTAATATTTACATTGCTTTTAAAGATGTGGGCTAATCCACACACACAAAAAATGCTTAAAAGTATTATGGGCCTAAGAGAACATGTTTCACTGTTGAATTGAACCAACTGAACAAAATAAAAATATTTCAAGAGTTCAACCCGTGTGATCTTACTAAATTAATACAATACCCGCGTTACTCAAATCCCAAATTCATCCCTGTACACAATCATATTTGAACGTTGGTTCTGCTTTTCAAAACCCAGACAAACACAATGAACACTTAAGTTCATCTGTTAGGGTCCACTTTTAAGCTATGCAACCTATGATAATAACTACAACACATAGATAAAGCATTGTAAAGCTAATTATAACAATAATCTAATTAGAAAAAGAAAAAATAAAATAACAAAATCGTCTTTACCCGGAGCTTGCAGCCGATTTTCTTGTAATCACTCCTCTCAAGACCCGTGCAGTCTATCCGAACCAATTCACTTGAGAGGAAAGCATCTCTGACCATTGGCACCAAATATGCATAATAGCCATTTTTGGCTGCAATTCAATTCAGAGTCAATAACCTTTGCAGAAAGCATACATAAAACTGGAATTAGAAAATATAGCAAGCATACCAAGTTTTGTTAACACGGGAACGGCTAGTCCTCTCTTCCTCATCTCTTTAGTTTCCTCAATACTCAGACCCTCAATTGTTGTCTTAATCAGTCTAGGATAGACAGGTTCTTGGGGTTTCCACAGCATGAGAGGAATTACTGGCCTGTGATTGGGATTATAGTTCCTGCCTCTGTATAATATAATTGTACCCCCATGCCTGGAAATGACCTTTCCATATGTTTTGTCCTGTGACAAGTGCAAGAGAATTGCTTATGCTTGCATAACCAAGTAGCTTTTAAACATAGAGTGACACATAATCCAAGTATCCAACTATGGTTCAACCAGCATAGGTCCACACATATTAAACAGACCATAATAGAAAAATTCACTTCAGAAGGCTAGGTAGTTTTATGAACACAGAAAGGGTATAGAAAGGTACAAACCTCAAGCTGGGTGCAAACATTTTTCATGTCAACAGTTGGAACGCCCATGCATTTGATCCTAACCACTTCAGAATATTTCCAATGCTTATGAATAACATCCAGCATGTTGTGAGTTAAGCCATCCCTACCTGTGACCAAAACAGAGTTCATGGTGTCAATAAGATTAGCCTTCCCTCTTTTCTATATAACATAAGTTAGCCCTTACATTTTCCAATTCTCATACGATTTCACCAAAATCTCAGTTCCTCATATAGTAATAGTTGTAAGACAGACACTTCAAAGTATCCCAATTATATAGTTTTAAACCATTACCACAAAAGCAGTCAACACATAAATACCATCATCCTTCATAAGTTAATATGACCTGTATACTAACTCAGCTACCGCCTCAAAATTCAAAATTCAAAATTCAAATTGAGGATACAAAATGTAGGATAAATTTTCAATGTAACATAAAGGTAGTCCTCAAAGTATCCAACACTAAGACAAATTTTCATAGAAAATATCATCAAAATAAGTCATCCTCAGCATTATTTATTTTGGAAGAAAAAAAGCCAACAAAGTATCCTAATTTCATAATCCTAGAACATACAGGCAAAGGGAACCAATTTTCTACAACTAAAAAAACCCTAATTTTTCATACCTAGATTGATTTGCCTCTTGGTTTTTCCCCTTTCACCCTGCAAAACCAGCGCTTTCCTCTCAGCAGTGGAGAGAGGTTCTCCTTGAACCCAATCTCTCCTCTTCTTCCTCTGTTGCTCCATCTTCGGCTCTTCTTTTGCCTCCAACAACTCTACCTTCGGGTCCACCGCAGGCGCACAAACCCCGGTCCAGGCCCGGTCCACCCTTCCAGGCCCAAATGGCGAGTACTTGGGCCCCCTAAGCCCGATAGGCCTCACCTTCGCACTGCTTTCCGTGTAGCTGAACCGGAAATCGAACGGCAGGTCAGAACGAACCGGTTTGCGTCCGTTTCGGTCCAGAGACGAAGGCGGACGGTACCTTGGTTTTGGTTTTTTCTTGTTTGGTTTCGTTGGAATATCATCGTTTTGGGATTCGGGGGAGAGAGAAGGTGGTGGAGTGAATGTGTAGCGCTCGTGGAGTTTGGAGGTGGTGATTCTGGTGGTGGCGGAAGAGAGGTGGCGCGTGAGGAGCGTGGCAGTGGGGAAATTTTTTTGGCGGGCGAGGAAGGGTGTAAGAAAGGACATTAGGGTTTAAGGTTGCATTTAGATGTCTCCTGTCCTGTGTGGTTTATGGGAATTTTAGAAACTTCATTATACATTTGTGATTCATGAAGGATTTAATTAACCTTTCATTTTATTAAATTTAGAATTTTTTAAATTAAATTTTAAATTATTTTAATTTTTGAAATAGAGCTTTATTATTAATAAATATTAAAAAATATTTATAAAAAGTTAAATTTATTATTATACTTATTCTTTATTTTTTTTTTCATTCTAATATATTTTTTTAGAGTAATAACCAAAAACAGATGGTGTTTTTAGATTTAATTAGATAAATAGTTTAATTAAGTTGCTTTTGAAAAAATAGCTTAAATAATAAATACTTATATTAAAAGTAGTTTATAAATAAATTATTTTGTATTTAATTTTAAAAAAATATGAAAAAAACTTTTTAAGGTAAAATATATTTTTTGTCCCTGAAGTTTGACAAAAGTTTCAAAAATATTCCTAAGTTTTATTTTGTTTCAATTTTATCCCAAAAATTTTCGATTTGCTTCAGATATACCATTGACGGCTAATTTTTCAAAAAATTTAAGATCGATTCAACAATAATTTTATAAGAACAACCCTCAATACAAGCAAATTAAGCATAATTTTCATGCATTATTGTTAGATTGGTCTTAAATTTTTTTTTGAAAATTTAGTTGTCGAGGGTATATTTGATGCAAATCGAAAACTTCTGAGACAAAATTGCAATAAAATAAAACTTATGGATATTTTTGAAATTTTTGTCAAACTTTACAGACAAAATGTATACTTTACCCAACTTTTTATTATGAGAGAAGTCATTTTTTTAACTTCTCTGTAAATACTTAAATAACTCCTTAAAAAATTACAATTTAGTTTTAAAATTACATTAGATATTAATACTACTACTTTTCATAAGTAAAAAATTAAAAAAAATAACTTTTAAATGCTATATGGTAGCTACAGGAAATTCTTTAGCACTAAATCAAAGTATTTAAGAGGAACCAATTGTCCCAACGCGTCAAAAATATCTGACTATTGTATGAAAAGAGGTTCATCTCCGAAGTAATTTCTCCTTTCAATATTTTTCTATTGGAGTTTCGTTCATTCCTTTTATCAAAGATAATGATGCGAATCGAGCTTTAATGAGTTTAAATATGCAATGTCAAAACAGTTCTACTTTTTCGATTCGAACCTTAATCATACATTTATACTCTAATAATTATTTTGTCTAACTTCTTTCTCCTTCAAATAGCCATTATATGCAAGAGCGGAGCTTAGTTAAGACAAGGGCCACGACCCTCCCAAACTTTTGTTAAAAAAATTAGTAGTACTTTTTTAGAAAATAAAAAATAGTTCAGTTGGCTTAAATATTTTACTATGATTTAAAATATCAAAGTTCAATTTTCATCTCTTACTTTTATTACACAATAGTTTTTAGTTTTAAATATTCAAACCTTGTTAGATTTCGACTGAACTGAGTGTATTCGCATTTCGCAGCTCTCTGTTCAATAAGTAACACTCTCTCTATCTTTGAGTTCAAATATAAAAAATTAGGTATTTTTATTTATGTAATTTAATATTATTTTATAATTTACTGTTTATTTAATTTAATTTTTTATATGCTAAAAATATTAGAATATTCAATAAGTATTGATATTATTGTATTTGTATAAATTGATAAAAAATTCAATAAATAGTATAAATTTTAGTATTTATTCTTCTAATTTCTTTTTTACATATTTTACAAGATATATTCAAATTTTTGTATAAAATAATCATAAAAAATCAAAGAATTGATGCATTTTTAAGAGGAAAGCTAATATTCAAGAAGGAGAACATATCATGTTTACAATACCAACCCCTGTAGATAGTTCTTCTACTTGAATGAATCACGAAGAAAGTGAGATACAACATTTAAAAGTTTAAAGAATTACATGAGTTTGACCTTAATTCTTTAGAACGAAACATTGAAAAACGGCTTTAAATTTGGCAATATCACCCAAATCAAAGAGATGAGGTTAGACAAAATTATTTTAAATGAGTCCATATCAAAAACATTTTGACAATTATCTTCTATCTGACCTTCCCAAATTTTATTTCAAACTCCGCAACTGATTATATGACCATTTTTTAGCAAGTTTCAACAATATAACCACAATAAATGTCTTTAGCATTGATGCGATGCATAAGTATACCATAAGTATCATCTTCATAAAAAATAATTAAACCCATATTTTCCTATCGCAGCTTATCTGCTTAGGATGTGTTTGACAAATTTATTGGAGAAGAGAGAAGTGCGTTTGAATTTTTTGAACACTTTATTTATATATTTGGTAACTTTTTATCATCTCAATGCAGAAATAATTTTACTCTTCAACTCACATTTAACAAATGTTATAAATTCTTGCTTTTCCTGTTCACTTTTTTAAGTTAGATAAAAAAAAAATTTATGTACCAATTATGTCTTTCATTATTTATATATTTGTTATTTATTTTATAATATTTTTTTTCCAACACTCTTCCATGCATATTATTATTTTTTATAAAACTCTTATTATTTTTTGTTTATATAAATTTTTTAACTGTTATTGTTATTTTTCTGTATAGAATATTTTTTTTGTATTATGATTCTATTAATTCTATTAGAGTAAAAAATATTAAGAGTACTAAAAAAAATTAAAATTTATTTAGATATCTAAAATAAAATTATAAGATAATATAAAATAATTATTTAAATTTATGTCTCTTTTTGTAATTTTTCATCTAAAAGTGATTTTAAATAATGTAATCCAAACAATATTTAGTTTACTATAATTCATTTTGAATGAGAATTACCAAACATAAATCACCTTAATACCAACTCACTTTTAATCAAAATTAATTTTACAAACTTAATTTTATACAAACTTTCATTTACAAACCGTAATCCAAACGCACAAGTAGAATCTCAAAAATTGTTCAATAAAATAAAAGGGAAATCAACAATAACTTTATATACGTATTTAAATATGCTAAATAATAGGGGTGTTCATGGTCCAACCCGGTCCGAAGACTCGGCTCGACCCCAAACACTTTAAGGGTTAATTTAGTGTGATTTCATCGGGTTTAGGGTCGGATAAGGGTCTCAAAAATAAACCCGGTCATTATTTCGGGTCGGGTCCGGGTCATAGCCCGGGTCACCCGAACTCGGCTCAGTGGCCCGGTCATCATACATAATTAATATTTTATGTTATTAGTGATGGATGATGGCTATTCTTATGTGGAATTTAAATATTGTAAACCTTAATATTTTGTAGCATTAGTCATTATAAGATTATAAGTTAATGTTTTATGTTTAAGATACATAAGACTTTAGATTAATGCATAATATTGTGCTATTTGTATTGATTTAAATATTTAGTGTTATTAGACAATATTAGTATTGATTATGGTTATGCTTTAATTTTAGAGAAGTGTTGGTTCTTGCTATATTTTTTTAAGTGAATTTTACTATGTGAATTGTGAAATAATAGTTGGAGATTAGGTGATTTTTACATGCTAAAGACGCTATTTTCATCCGATTTTTACCCGATTTTCACCCGGCCCGAAGGTGCATAAGTTTCATCGGATTTAAGATCGGGTTAGAATCTAAAAATTAGGCCCGGTCTATATTTCGAGTCGGGTCTAGGTCAAACCAAATCCGGTGTGACTCGGCTCATATACACCCCTACTAAATAATAGTCACAAAAAAATATGCTAAATAATAAGTTATTCTTTTCGATCCACATTACCTCTAAATTCAGTAAATTGTGAATATTTATATTAAAAAAGCAATGATCTCAATAAAATTAACATTCTTATCAACCCTGAAAAACTATGTGTTATAAATACTAAAGAAATTCACGCAAAAAAAATTATTTTATCTGAACTTTTTAAATCTTTTTGTCGGATTGATTTTAGTATAATTGCATATAGTGAAAGCCAAAAACAATGTACAACTCAAAGAGCTAGCAAATATCCTCTAGTAGTCTTAAGACCTCTATCATCTCATTCTACATATTCATGGTTATCTAAAACACTAACTCTTTCTATCAGCAATTACATTTACTTCCCATAAAATCATATGAAACTTAACCAGTCAATCAAATAAGAACTATTTCACTCGATTTTTGATATATTTTGATAGTATCTCGAATCAAATTTATATTAAAATCTCGAGTATTAAAGAATAAATACGATTTCTCTAAAAAAAATGAGTTTAATCCGAAAATTACTTAATTATGATGTCAAAATAATTTATGTCAAAATTATTAGTAATAAATTTATGAAAACAAACATTAAAAAAAAAAAATGAAGACAACAATATAAAAGTGTAAAAATATTCATCAAAGCAAAATAACAACAAAATTCAAAACAAATAAAAAAAAATGAATCAAATAAATAAAAAAAATACAAAAAAAAAACAAAAGGAAGCAAATTAAAAGTTGACTTATAATACTCACATGTATTTATACTCCATTTTTTCGTTGAATCGTTGGGACTGAGAATTTTGTGAGCCTATGTAGTGATCTAGTATTGTTAATTGAAGTTTTTCACTTTTTTTGAATTTCTACTATTTATAGACCATAGACGTAAATGAAGCATGTTTGTCCACTATCTTATTTCTTCTTTTTTCTAAGTCATGACTTTAGTCTTGACCAAAAAGAATTCTGTCTCCTATGTTTTAACACTTACGTCTTTCTTAGTCTTTAAGTTCAACGTTTTCTTCAGTTTGTTCTTTAAATTTAGCACTCATGTTTTTTATTCATCCTAAAGGTCGAATATTAAGACTTCGATGCTTAAGAAAAAGAAATAATTTAGACTTTTTTTGTACCATCTTTTTTCAACTTTAACTTAAGTGTATTGCCTTTTTGTAATCGAAATTATTGATAGTCAAAATGCTTTTTTATAAAAAAAAAAATCATTTTTTATACTAAAAGAAACATTTTTTCGAATATTCAAAATTAGATTACCATTTTCACTTGAACTTGCAATAGTAAAATTTTAAACAGTTAAAAATTACATCTAAATAATCGAATTTACAAATAACCAACTTGACCTAGTCATACCTATTACAAGTTTCACCGCTTCAAAATCAATCTCCCTATCTGTCACGCCAATTTACAAGAGAAAAGAGATGATGAATAGTTTCGAATTTTTTCTTACAAAGTACATAACATGCCATGTCTTCTGGAATGACACAATCAACATAGATAGAGTAGTGTAAGAGTGTTGGAAGGGTGATCGATAAAGAGAGTGTGGTACTGGAGGAGTAGAATGTGTGTGAAAGAAAGAGAAATAAACGGAAGCACTATTTTGTCATTCTAAAAAAAAAAAATAAAGAGTCATATTTAAAAATTTAACAATTATTGATGGTATCTTCAATTTAAAACAAAATATTTCATTAACTTAAATATTTTTGTTATAGTTAAAACGTAATTAAAAAATTTAAAAAAATTTAAATATTTAATTAAAAATAAAAAATATAAATTTAATTTAATAAAATTATAAAAATTAATAGAATGATTAAACCTATTTGAATACTGTTTTCTCAAAATAATAACTATCAATTTGATGGTAGTTTTTATTTTATTTTAACTTTAACATGCTAATTAATTTGATTAATTTGATTGCCTTTAATTTTTTAAATTGATGTAAAATGCTATAACTCAAATGATTAGTCTCTTGATATTTATTAAGAAGTTGCAGGTTTGAGTCTCTATATTTTTGGTAAAAAAAAAAATAGATGCAAAATGGTGTTTTACAAAAAGCCCATCAGAATGGTGTTATACGAAGATATGAATGGCAGCAAAAATTTTTTAGGGGCGAAAATCAATTTCGATGAAAACGAAAAACTTGTTAATCCTTACACCAAAAGAAAAAAAAACTTGTTAATCCTATTATTGCTAAGTCGTGCTTTTCGTTCCTCACTGAAAACTGCTTTTTGCCTTATTGAAACAATTATTTTTGGACATATAAACGCATGATTCTTTCATATTAAATTTTATTAAATTTTTTCAGGCTAGTTTAGTTTCCATTAAATTAGTCGTTTGATAAATGAATTATAAAAAAAAATTATTTTATTCTCTAAAATTAAAAAAAATTGCTTTTCCCATTAAACTTTCTTGTGAATGAATCTTAATAAGCAGAAAGTTACTAAATAGGTTTTTTTTTTTTTTACTTATAAAATAAATGATAAATTCAATAACAAATATATAAGAAATTAGCATCAAGATGACTAATATCAATTTAAAAAACTTTTTTCACCAACATAACACATTACATTACATTATCATACTAAAAGTCTACAATAACATGTTATGCTCAACTTGCAGCTCAATGGTGTTACTATTTAGCACTTGCAGTACTAATGTCAAGGGATCTATGTGTTCCTTGCATTAGAAAGTTGCAACTTTTCAAAAATGTTAGCATGCATTCATATCAACTTACACGTTTATATTTTTAAAGGATGTAGACTCATTTTAAATAAATTTTATATGTCATCTTATAATAAAGTTTTATTTGCATTTCTTGCTAAGAAACTATAGCAAAAGAAAAGCACAATATTATGGTATAAATTTCCCACTAGTCTTAACTCTCAAGCCCTAAAGACAGAGAACTAAGATATTTCTGCATGAATTTCCTTCTTAACAATAACAGCTTATGACATTTTCCAACTTCAAAGCAAAAATAGCAGAAATCAATAAATAACATGATGGGAAATTAATCTTCGTGTACCACAAAGCCACCATGAGCCCCCTGTAGATATCATAACATCAATTGAGTTTTTATTGAGAAAGAAATAGGGAAATAGGGATAGCAACTTACACAAAACAAAATGAGAATGTTAAAAGAAATTCAGCCTGAAGAAGCAATTATGCAATAGTTTTTCTCACAAGCTTAAGCTTATAAAACTTTTAATTAATTATTGAGTAATCCAAACCTTTCTTTTGCTAAATTTCTATCCTATATATAGGCTTCTGCTTAGAGACTCTATACCTTCTCAAGCCATTTTAGTTTCACTTCCAAATATGATTTTACAGAAACATACTAGATCCTTTAATCTTCTCTGGAGGCTTCAACTGGTGCTGATACTGCTTAGCAGCGCTTCGGGGAATGGCGTCGAGAGAAAGGCATTGGATTTCTTCTCCTTTTTCTACTTATTGTTTGCAAGATATACTTCTTCAGTTTCATGTTTGAGCATAGGTTACAACATGTTAGTTTAAATTTGATCATCACCATTGAACTTGTATGCAGGACTTTTACATTGTTTTCTTGGGAGCTCATCATACATTGAATAGTGACATTATACATGAGACACATTTAAATGTTCTAAGTTCTGTGAAGGGAAGGTAAAATACTGAAAGCTCATAATCACAAAAAATACTATGTTTTATTTGTTTCAATTTTATTTCAAAAATTTTTTATTTACATCAAATATACTCACGATAACTAAATTTTCAAAAAACTTAAGACCAATCTAACAAAAATGTATGAAAATTATACTTGATTTGTTTGTATTGAAGATTGTTCTTATAAAATTGTTGTTGAATTGGTCCTAAACTTTTTGAAAAATTAGCCACCAAGAATATATTTGATGCAAATCGAAAATTTTTGAAACAAAATTAAAACAAAATAAAATTTAGGAGTATTTTTAAAACTTTTACTAAATTTCAGGGACAAAAATAGAGTCATACTAAAAGCAAAGGATAATAGAATGGATATCAACGGAGCAATATGAATGTTCAAAAAATCATTTCTCTATTGCATCCATCTTCCCAAACCAACTTCTTTCTTTTTATTTATTATTTCACTTTGAGTTAATACTCATTGTGGTTTTGATTTGTGTTTATTAGCTATCTTGAAGCCCAAGAATCCATGGTTTACAGCTACACAAATAGCTTCAATGCATTTGCTGCAAAACTATCAGAGAATGAAGCCAAGAAGTTATCTGGTATTGAACAATTTACACTAGCTCATCCCTTTTTCTTTGGTTTAAATATGTATCTTGTTACTTTCTTTTAGTACATCAGGAGAGGCTCGAACTCGAAATTTTCGAAATTTTAACCCCTTTTTTTTACATAAATTGTTTCATGTAGAAATGGATGAAGTTTTGTTGGTATTTCGAAATCAGTACCGCAAGCTACACACAACAAGATCATGGAACTTCATTGGTTTGCCAATAACTTCCAAGAGAAGATTGCAATTTGAGAGTGACATTGTTGTTGGTGTTTTGGACACAGGTGCATCCTACTAGCTCTCTTCCTATTTATATTTTCTTTACATTTTTTTCTTTTATGTACTTAATGTGAGATTTTATCGGATGTAAAATGCTACTTTATGATTTAAATGGAAATTATAATGTGTGTGCATATTGGTGAGGTAGGGATCACTCCTGAGTCTCAAAGCTTCAAGGATGATGGATTAGGTCCTCCACCAGCAAAATGGAAAGGGAGTTGTGGCCCTTTTGCTAATTTCTCAGGATGCAATAAGTAAATTTCATTGTGTTATTTGTATTTTTTTTACATTGAATTTATTCACTCTCATCAACCAAATGAATAATTATGGAAAATAAATTTTTAATTAGTCAATATTAGTAATTTTTTTAATTGAAAAAACTCAATTTTTTTATAGATTTTAATATTTAGAATTTAAAATTTAGAATTTAGTATTGAAATTTTAAAATTTATGATCTAAAATTTAAAATAAAAAAAATAATTTTTAAGAAATTGATTGATATTATCTAAAAAAATTAATTTTCTAATAAATTCATAGAGTATTAATACAATCAGAGAATATAACAATAATATGCAGGAATAGTTATGCAACATGCAAAGTTCACAAGAGATTAAAGCTTGTCATATCAGCTAATTATCATCTTGTTTTTCCTTAAACATTTTTTTAATTATCAATTGAAAATGTAATCCGGTGTAGTTGCCCGGTAAGGCATAGATAAATGTGGTGCACCAAAACATTTTTCATGTTCGGGTAACATTTGTTTCAAATAATTATTACTACAAATGTGTTGCCTACTATATATAAGGCACTGTTATTAATACGTGATGATTGACATGAAAACTATTTCCTTGAAGAAGGGGTAAAGGGCTAAATCCATTTTATGGCTGTGAGTAATCACTTTAATAAAATCACTTGAGTAATCACTTGAATGTCACAGGATATTTTAGGAAATATAAATCTCATATCTCATATCTCATCTCATATATATACTACAGTCTACAAAGGAGTTAAGAGTCATCCTATAAAATTTTAAATACTCGAATAAAATTACATCTAATAAAAAAATAGTAGAAACTCACATAAAGATAGTTAAAATTATTTTTACATAAAAATGCAAGTTCACATGTATTATTTAAATGAAACAAAACCAATTTTTTTCTTTATATTATATAACTGAATTATTCCTTAGAAATAAACCAGTTTTTAGTTAAACCTTAACATGAGAGGTGTCAATCTCTAAGGCTGCATCTTTATTATATGAATAAAACTCTATTCATCTTGGTGTGAGTAATCACTTTAATAAAATACTTATGGTTTTATCAAAAAAAAAAAAAAATCAAAATCAAAAGTTCATCTTATGCATACAGAAGTCTTGAGAGCTGTCTTTGTTTTTAAGAACAAAATAAAACAAGACATTGAGAACACGATACAAAAGACAAAGATACAAAATTTTATATTTTCGTATTCTGTTTAGTGATAAATTAAAATAAATTATGAAAATTTAATTTATTTTTATTTTTTATTAAAAAATTTAAAAAAATATATAATAATAAAAAATATAATTATAAAAAATTAACAAGAATGACAAAAAAAATAAAAGTTAAGTTGTGTGTTTTGTTCTTTGTGTTAGGATAGACACAAAATACATTAATTCAATATTTTTGAACATAATGTTTCTATTTATATCTCATCTATTAAACACGATTTTGTGTCTTTTTCCAGTAAACAAACGCAGCATTGGTACAAGAAAAAAAAAATGAGTCCTTCTTTTCCATGTTATGGAGTTAAAGTTCTAACTTTTGTATTCCTTTCATGGTTGGCAAAACATGAAGCAAGATCATAGGAGCAAAATACTTCAAAGCAGATGGAAACTCTGATCCATCAGACATACTATCTCCCATAGATGTTCTTGGCCATGGCACTCACACTGCATCAACTGCAGCAGGCACCCTGGTCCCAAAGGCAAGCCTTTTCGGCCTGGCTAACGGGACGGCCCGCGGCGCAGTCCCCTCGGCCCGGCTGGCCATTTACAAGGTCTGCTGGACATCCAGTGGATGTGCAGACATGGACATACTTGCTGCATTTGATGCTGCCATTCATGATGGTGTGGATATCATTTCAATTTCCATTGGTGGAGGTGATCCTAGCTATGTGGTTGATGTTATATCCATTGGCTCGTTTTTCGCCGTTAGTAAAGGGATACTCACAGTGGCCTCCGCCGGAAATGATGGCCCGGATATGGCCACCGTGACGAATACTGCACCGTGGATTGTTACAGTTGCAGCTTGTGGCATTGACAGGTCTTTTAGGAGCACTGTGATATTGGGGAGTGGAAAGAATGTTTCTGTAAGTTTATTTCTTATACCTTCTAAATATTCTTGAAATAAGAAAAAGAAGAGTGTTTTGGTTATTAATTGTATATATTATTTTCTGATCACTATATTAGAATTTTTTATCTAGTTTTTAAAAATTTCAATGTGGCTTGGATGCTGCACATAACTTGTGGCATGTATGCAACTTATAGCATTATAAAATGATTCACCTAAGTTCACCTCTAATTTGATCAGGGTTTAGTTAAATGAAAGACTAAATCATGTGTTATGTGAATATTACTATTTTACTTTACAAACCAATTTGTATGGTCAAATGGTAAATAATAAACAATATGACATGCATTCTGTTAGTGAATCTTGAGAAGATTTGGTCATGAATTCATCATGTGTGAAACCCCAATCATGGAGGTTATGCAGGGAATAGGAGTGAGCAGTTTCAATCCTAAACAGAAACAATATCCTCTCATCAATGGCGTCAATGCTGCTCTAAACTCTGAAGCCAAGGAATATGCTAGGTAGCTTTTGCTTTTGTTCTTACCAATTATGTTTGTTTGTTCAATGATGATAGCAAAGAAGATTTTAATTAATGCATTGATATAGATACTGCTTTGGAGGTTCCTTAGATCCAAATAAGGTGAAGGGAAAGCTTGTTTATTGCAAATTAGGAACATATGGCACTGAAGCAATTGTGAAAGAAATTGGGGGCATTGGTGCCATAATTGAAAGACAAAGATATCTTGATGTTGCTCAAGTTTTCATGGCTCCTGCTACCATTGTGAATATGAGCTTAGGTCATACTATCACTAGCTATATACATTCCACAAGGTATAAACAAACAAACCCTGTTTAACTTTTTAATAACCACTCTTTACCTTTTAGACAAATTCGACACAAATATTTTAGGCACCAGAGAATTCTCCTTCTAAAATATGATAGTATAATCTCTTCACACCCTTGTATTTTGTAAAATGTAATACTAAATCAAAGAAGAGGCTAATGTAAATATGATAAATCAAAGAGTGCATGCTGTATATTATGTTACCAAATATTAAAGAAAGTGTAGTTCACTATAAAATTTTTAACCAAGTTATCTAAAAGATTCAAGTTGACCTGAATTTCATGTTCAACTAAGATCACCATCAGCAGTGATATACAAGACCCATGAAATTAGAAAGCCAGCTCCATTTGCTGCTTCATTCTCATCTAGAGGTCCAAATCCAGGGTCTCAACATATTCTTAAGGTACAAAATGGATGCAAGTTTTCAACCTTACACAGTTAGTTGTATATTTAATTTAACCATAAATTCAGTACCTAATTAACTGAGTTTTTTGTTTTGTTTTTTATTTTTATAATACATTTGTGCAGCCTGATATTGCAGCACCTGGCATTAACATCTTGGCATCTTATACACTTAGGAGGTCAATCACTGGGTTGAAAGGGGACACACAATTTTCAAAATTTAATCTATTGTCAGGAACTTCCATGGCTTGTCCTCATGTTGCTGGAGTAGCAGCATATGTGAAGTCATTTCATCCAGATTGGACTCCTGCTGCAATCAGATCTGCCATTATTACCACAGGTGAGGTTTTATGACGAAAAAAGGAAACTAAACAAGCTTGTGTGCACTAGCTTAGTTGTTTTAACCATTTGCTTAACATGAAAAATTAGCACAAATTAAAATCCATAAATCATAACATCATATTTTTGACATGACTAACATTTTCATAATCTTTGTCTAAAGCCAAACCAATGAGCAAGAAAATCAACAATGAAGCAGAATTTGCCTATGGTTCTGGCCAACTAAACCCGACAAGAGCTCTAACACCTGGTTTAATCTATGACATGGATCACTTTGGTTACATCCAATTCCTGTGCCATGAAGGTTACAGTGGTGCCACATTATCAGTGTTACTTGGTTCTCCTGTGAATTGCTCTTCTTATTTGCTTCCTGGTGCTATTGGCCATGATGCCATCAACTACCCCACCATGCAACTCATCTTGAAATCAAATAAAGACACGACAATTGGAGTTTTCAAAAGGACAGTGACAAATGTAGGTCTTGGTCCAACAATCTATAATGCCACTATCAAGTCACCAAAGGGAGTTGAAATCACAGTGAAACCAACCAGCCTCATATTTTCTCATACCATGCAGAAGAAGAACTTCATATTAATGGTGAAAGCTAAATCTATGGCAAGTATGAAAATTATCTCTGGGTCCCTTATATGGAGAAATTCAGTTTACTATGTTAGAAGTCCTATTGTCATTTATAGTCCATAAAGTTGTGTTTGATAGTTGAAATATGACATAAATACAATCACAGAAATATATTTATTTAGATTTTGAGATAGGTATATATGGTAGAACAAAACTATTATATGTTTGAATAAAAAAATACATTCTGTGTATATTTATATGTCATATTTTATATATTTTTAATATATATTTTATATTTTAATATGATTGATTAGTGTCTGATTTTTTGTATATACATAATATAATTCATGATAGAATATGATCAAAGATACAAATTTTTTATATTTTCAATTATTCTAAATGAGAAAAAAAAAACATAATTTTCATTTCTTTATTTCAGTATTTGTGTATTGTCAAATCAGTTTGTCACAATTATTGAAACTATCACAATCTATAACTTAGCATTTATTTTTTCACTACATAATTATAGATAAGTTTTTACCCTCATAATTTCTTATATAATCCAAGGATTAAATACAATAATTTTTTTGCAAAAGATGTTATTTAGCATTTAGGCCTATTACTTTTATGAAATGGAATACATCATGACAAAACAGAATTGGAAGCTCTTTTGAAACAATTTTTTTTTAGCTTAGAGATCATATTTAAAATTATATCTAAGGTAACGGCAAATTTCTTCAATCCAAAGTTACTAGCAATACTAAAGATCTATTATTCAAGAGTCGCATATACTTTCTCAGAATTTACAAAAACATAACACATTCTAAGTAGTGTTCATTGCTCAACAAGAAGATATAACTTACATGAGAATCACATTCACTTTGCATTGTATCTCAAGTGAACTCACTATGTTTTATTTAATGGAACCATTATTCTTTGCGGCTAGTGAATTTGATTCCTCTGAACTACTAGACATATCTTCAAACCGTATGGGAAGCCTTTCAGGAGAATACAAGATAGGTTTTGGAGAATATGGATGGTATTTATTCAAGTGCTCTTTCTAACATCTCTATTACTACTTTATTTTTAGATGGTCGATTCAATGGATCTATTTAAATACACTATAAATTTACCAAAGTAATCTTCATTATCATGTCATTTTTTTCCTCTGTGCTGGACAAACATCTTTCAAGAATATTACGTTGCTCTATGTTCTTATAGATCCAATCTGAAAAATACATTTCACTAGTATGCAATGTTTTATACTATCATAGTTTTTTTCTTCTACTAACTACTTCTAAAATTAACATATCACAATTGTATACATCTGATTTGTGAAAAACTCCACCATATCTTCTACTAAATATTTCTGGTGCAATAAACCCTGGAATTTCTTTTGCTCCCAACATAAGATATATACGACACTTTCATTTGTTTTTTACATATTTTGACCAGTCCAAAGTCAATAATTTTTGGAACAAATTTTTTATCTAAAAAGATATTTTGAGGCTTGATATCAAGATGTAAAATTCTTGTATTATATTCTCGATGTAAAATTCTTGTATTATATTCTCGATGTAAATATTCTAATTCTCGAACAATACTAATTGTAATTCTATACAATGTACTCCAATAATCCAAATCACACACATCAGCAGAAGATATTTTTTTTATAAATGGACTTATCCAAAGAGCCATTAAACATGAATTTGTAAATGAGTGTTTCATAACAAAATTCTAAAAATAAAACAATATTCACACGAGTCGTTCTACCAATAGTGATAACTTCATTTACAACTTCTCTTCTCTTCCTTTCAATTCTTTTAGTACCTTCACTATCACGTGACGATCATCAACCAATCTTGCTTTATACACAATACCATATTCCTCTCTCTCTTGTCTTAATTTCTCATTAAATGAATGTGTTATTCTTTTTAGTTCGCCATAACTATAGCGCTTTAGAGGCATGGAACGATAACTTTTTATGAAATCTTCGACATTGTGGTCAGGAAAGGTGCTTGTTTTCTTCCATGTCATCTTCTGTAGTAAACTAAAACACCTCTTACGATTATCAGAATTAATCATAAGATATATTACCATCATGATGAGTCCAACACCTCCTACTAGTTTTTGGTTTGGATCCGTAGAAAAATAGTCACAATAAGTCAGGCAACAAAAGATGTATGCATATTATTTATCATTTTTTTCTTTTGTAATGTTATGCAATTGGATTTGAAAATAACCTTATAATTTAAAAATCAAAATTAGTGAAAATCACACCATCCCGCCATATGTTTATACTCTATCTATACGCGATTGGAAATTTATTTGGCAATTATTATTGCAAGTTGTTTATATCAAATTATCATATACCTTTTTTGGAACAATAGATATTAAATTTTATGCCTTTTAGTCATAAACCAAGATTTACTATCATATTACATGAGATTACATTCTCAAAATAAACTTAAAACTAAAATTAATTATGCACATAAAATAATTTTATTTGTATATCCAATCACATAATGTTACGTTAATAAAAATAACTAATTTTTATATTGATTAGATGAATAATCATAAAAAAACAAATATAATTATTGTATAAAATATTTTATATTACAAATAATTATATATATCTAACATTTACTAAAAATATTCAGATGTCCTTGTTTGATTTGAAAATAAATTAGAAATAAAGAGTAAAGTATTATTTTGGTTTTTAATATTTAGGCTAAATTTTAATTTGGTCCTAATGTTTCAAATATTTTATTCTGTCTCAAAAAGTTTTATACAAATTTATGACACTAATAATTAAAGAAATGAGTGCCATCAACATTATAAGGGCAATTTACTTAAATAAATAAAAAGGGGGATTTATTTACGTAAATGTGCAAATCTGTTTGTTGTTACGTTTATGTGCAAAACGGATTTATATGTAAACCGTGGCAACCCACCACGGTTTCTAAACATGCATAAACCATGGGAGGTCACCACGGATTAGGAGCAAAAATTTGTAAGAGTAAACCGTGGTAGGTCACCACGGTTTATGAAGGCAATTTGGCAAGCATAAACCGTGGGGAGTTACCACGGTTTATGAGGAAACATTTAATCACATAAAACCCGGTGGGTCACCACGGTTTATGTGTGGTAAATAATGGCCAGAAAACCTTGTTAATTTTACGTCCAATAGAAAATGAATTTATTATCACAATAAATTTATTAGCAGAATCTTAAATTATGTCTTATCAACAACAGCTTTTTATAATAGAAAGAGTACAATAAAAAAAATCAGATAATACTAAGAAAATGATTTTTATAGTGGTGGGTTGCCACAGATTACATAGAAATAGCTTTTTGCACATGCAGGTAACAAGAATCAGTTTTGCACATTTGGGTAAACGTTTTCTCTATTCTATTTTTTTCATCTCAAATTTTTTAAATGAAAAAAATGAGAATAAATTAGATTTTCATAATTTGTTCTAGTTTATCACCAAGCAGAATTACATGAATACAAAATTTTGTGTCTCTATCCATCAGTGTCTTGTCCTGTCCTATTTTCAGTGTCTTATCCTATTTTGTTGTTGAAAATAAAGGCAGCCTAATAAATACACACTATATAGTACATTTTATAAAGAAAAAAAATCATCTATTTTTATTGAATATTTATAATAAAATTTTTTCGTTCTCTTTATGTATTATTGACTAATATATACTATAAAATTTTTACATGTATTATCAATTAGTTTTTCATTATGTTTATCCCTATTTTTCATTTTACACTATATTTAAATATTTATTATACTATAAAAAATATTAATGAACGTAATAAAATAATTACTTATTAATATTTTTTAGAGTACTCATTAATATTCTTATAACATAATAAATATTTTTTATTTTAAATTTAACAAATACTAATGTATCAATATACACTTATATGTGAATTTATTAAATCTATATAAAAGATTTAATCAATAAGCATGTTAATGAATATTAATATACCAATATTAACAAGTAATTATTTTATTGTACTCATTAATATGTTATAGTGTAATAAATCTTTATTTTATAAATGAAAAAATAAAGATGAATATAATGAGAGAGGTCACCTTAAGCTTAAGCGAACTTTTGAGTATTTTTATAAGTTCGTCTAAGATTTTGAAAACTTCATAAAAACTCAAAATAAAAAATAAAAACACAGATTCCAAACATTAATGTTAGTGTAATTTATTTTTAAAAATATTTTTTTATTTTATAATAGAAAAAAATCCAAAAATTTCATGGTGTTTATTATTGGAGTCTAATTTTTTTCTAATTTATTTTACATAACAAATTTTAAATATTTTAAATTTATTAAATTTCATCATTTTAAATTAAATATTAATTTTTTATTTTTTAGTAAATAGACATCAATTTTTTAAGCACTATAAAAATTATTTTCTTAGTATTATCTGATTTTTTTATTGTACTCTTTCTATTATAAAAAGCTGTTGTTGATAAGACATAATTTAAGATTCTGCTAATAAATTTATTGTGCTAATAAATTCATTTTCTATTGGACATAAAATTAACAAGGCTTTCTGGCCATTATTTACCACACATAAACCGTGGTGACCCACCGGGTTTTATGTAATTAAATGTTTCCTCATAAACCGTGGTGACTCCCCACGGTTTATGCTTGCCAAATTGCCTTCATAAACTGTGGTGACCTACCACGGTTTACTCTTACAAATTTTTGCTCCTAATCCGTGGTGACCTCCCACGGTTTATGCATGTTTAGAAACCGTGGTGGGTTGCCACGGTTTACATATAAATCCGTTTTGCACATAAACGTAACAACAAACAGATTTGCACATTTACGTAAATAAATCCCCCTTTTTATTTATTTAAGTAAATTGCCCACATTATAATATTACTAATTAAGTGTAAGTCATATCTTCTTTCATGTTGTTGAATTAAGATTGATTTTGGATATATATGATGACAAATATTTATTAGATTAAAAATCCAAATTTAATTTTATGTGTGTGTTAGTGTTAGGGTGTGTTTGGATTTGCGTTGGAGAAGAGAAAAGCCCGTTTGAGTTTCTTGAACGCTTCATCTTCATGTTTGGCAACATTTTTATCCTGTAAACGTAGAAGTGATTTCTGTCTTCAACCATGGTTTACCAAAAGCTAAAAATTCTAGCTTTTCCGTTGATCTTTTCACGTTGGATTGAAGTTTATGTTCTATATACCAATTATGTCCTTCATATTCACATGCTTATTTTTTTTATTATATTTTTTTCTAATGCTCTCTTATGTTTATGTATATTATTATTTTTTATAAAATTTTTTATTTTTTATATGAATTTTTTTACTGTTATTGTTATTTTTTTTGTATGGAATATTTTTTTTTACTTTGTATTATGATTCTATTAATTCTATTAGAGTACTAAAGAATACTAAAAATACTAAAAAAATATTAAAATTTATTTAAATATTTAAAATAAAATTATAAGATAACATAAAATAATTATTTAAATTCATGTCCTTTTTTGTAATTTTTCATCTAAAAGTGATTTTGAATAATGTAATCCAAACAATATTTAGTTTACTATAATCCATTTTGAATAAAAATTACCAAACATAAACCACGTTAATACAAATTCACTTTTGATCAAAATCAATTTTACAAAATCAATTTTATACAAACCTCCGTTTGCAAACTGTAATCCAAACACACACTTTAGTGGTGCAAGGCCAACACTTCATCTCTCAGCCCAATACATGTTGCTTCAGCAAACTTACACAATGCCAAAAGTCATGAACATCAGCTCCATTACATTTAAAGAACAAGAATTAGAACCAAGATAAAAGAAAAAGAAGGTTCTGCATTTGCAAAGGAAATAGAATAGTTGGCAAAGTTAGCCAAAAAAAAAACATAAGAGACAACAAAGACATAAGAACAACACAAAATCAAAATGCCAAAGATCATTAGCAAAGATGGTAGATAGAGCAAAATAAAATTGCAAAGCTATAGGTAGTAGTTGTAATGGCGCAAAATAGAAAGGATATGCATGCCAAAAAACGCAGCAGCTCCAACAACATAGCGGAGACAGTGGAGTAACTCCAAAGACAACAAAAATAGTGAAAAAAAATAAAAAAGTGCATGTCAAGAATGACAACTATAAAGGGCAAAATTAACAAGAAAATTAAAGAGATAGTGATGGAATTTGCAAAATAAACTTTACACTATAAAGCCGATCTCATAACATCAATTGAAGGTAAGAAAAATAGAGTGATACTTAGCATCATTTTATACACTTGAAACATTTTTTTTAACTTTGTGCTTTATTTAAAATTTCAATGTTGTGACTATCTAATGTTTATCTTTTTATAACGAAAAACAGCATATTTTAGTGAGTTAAAAAAATGAAAAAGTCACGAGAGAAAAGAGGTAAGCGATATGCATTAAAAAAGTCAAAGAAAATTTTTATGTAATTAATTTTGTTGAACTAGGATTAATTTTTCTTGCTCAGTTGGGATAACACTTGGTGATGGCTAAGCTTGGGTAGAAGTTTAGTGATTGATACTAGATGAATTAGGTTGTAATTTATTGGTATTGGCGTATGTAATCAATTTGATTATAGTAAAAATTTTACTATGGTTATGATGAAGACTGGATGTAAATTTCATGGCACAAAAAGAACCAGGATACATGTTGGCCTGATTCTCTTTTTTTCTTCTCTGTTCTGTTCTCGTGTTAGAGACAAAATGCAAAAAATTTTCTGCATAATTTGCTTCCACAAAAAACTGCTAAAGGAACTTCTCTTCTGAATTCAACCCCCTTTTCAAGTTCTAGCAGTACTACTATCACATGTGTTAAAAAAATATAACCAAAATTTTTTTGTAATATTTTTTCTCTTTGATTTTTTTTGTACAAAATTCCAAGTCATAACAATCAATTATTAGGTTGATTTTTTTATATAGAAATTATTGTTGTATTATTCTTAGTTATGAAAAAATGGTATATTTTAATTTAGTATGGAGGTAATCACCAATCCGAGGATCCGATTTATGTTTTAAAAATTTTAAAAAATTAAAGTTCCTAAATTGGAAGGTTAGATTTGTGTAAGTTCACAAATTGAAGGGTCTATTTTGTGTAAGTTTACAATTCAGAAGGTCGGTTTTGTTTTAAAAATAAAAAAAAATTAAAATTCACAAATCGGAAGGTGAAATTTGTGTAAGTTCACAAACTCAAGAGTCGATTTTGTGTTTTAAAAATTAAAAAAAAAATTAAACATTACAAATTGGAGGGTCAAATTTGTGATCTTCATAGAAAAAAAACACACCAAATTTTATACATTATTAAAAAACACTACTATATATAAATCTAATATCAAAATTAAAAAGCGTCAATTATTAACGCTTCAAAAGCAATTTTTTTTTATATTAGTGATTATTGGTGAATCAATTTTATTTATATGCTAAAATCGAATGTTATTGAATGACTCTTTAATATATAAATTATTTGTACTAAATTTAATAGTAAAACAATATTGAATCTGTTCAAATTTTTTTTGTGATTAAAATATAACGTATAAAAGTTTTTAAGAGTGACATTTAAAACGTTAGAAACTAAATTAGAATTTAATCCAAAAGATAAAGACTAAAATAATACTTTACCCTTAAAAATAAATATAAAGAACTTAGTAGAAATTTAAGTGTAGAGTACCTACAAGCCATGCGAGCCATGGTGGCGAAGAGAAGTAGTTGAAGTTGTTCCATTTCTTTGAGAAAGGTGATGATCAAGCAAAGAATTACCATTTCCAACGAACAAGACTTTAGGTGAAAATGTTGGAACCTTTCCTGACAAATTGTTATTGGAAACATCTAGAACCTTAAGCCGAGTCTTAAATTGTTGTCACCAAGATACAATAGTCCAAATCAATTAAATCAGTAAATGCAGGAGAAATAACTCCCTTCAATTTCAACTTTGTCAACTTTTTACAGTCCTAATTATCACACTGGGTAAAAAAAAGTAACATAAAGATTCGTCAAGGACAAAAAGAAAAGTGTAGTGATCGATTGTGATGTTAGATGAGACATTTCAGTTTGAGAAAGACAGAGGATAAGGTCTCTTGTTCAAGATAGCATGCTCTGAAAGTCATGCATGGATTGTACTTTTTATATTTGAATGGAAGAAATGACGGAAGGGATGCATTGAAAGATTTGGGTCACTTGATTCGACCGCTACATTAGTAAATGGAAAAGAATATAATTAATTTTTAATAATCAGTCACTATTATTTTTTTTTCCTTCTTTTAACCTTTAATACCTATCCTCTACTTTGTTGCTTAATGTTACAAGTATTATGATTTCACTGCTGATAGAGTTCTATCTTGGTTTAAGTTTAATCACGTTAAAAAAATAATATTTTACATGAATTTTTTTTTCTAAAGAATACATTAAAAAAAATATATAATGAGCTACAAAATTTTGAAAGAATCATCATGATAAATATTAACTTATATGATAAAAAAAATTCAAAACTTGTTAAGACTCTTCTTTTAAATATTAACCTTCCCATATGAGACGCTTTATAAAATAATGGTTACATAAGACTAAGTGTATGTTTGGGCGCCATTATTTTGTTAAAAAAAATCTTTTTTCATTGAAAAAAATATGTTTTCCATGTAATAAATAAATAAAAAAGTGCTTTTATATTGTTATACCCAAACATAATTGATAGATAAAAAGATATTTTTACATTAGATATCCAAACATAAAATTACTTTTACTTCTCTATAAGATCTTTTAAAAAAAATAACTTGAAAAAAGATTTTTTTTAAAAGCTCACCCAAACAAACCCTAATAACATTAAAACAAAAAGTACTAATAATATTAAAGATTATATAAGTCCTTTTTAAAAACTACAAAAAGTTTCTCCAACCACTCAATATAATAGACTATTTGTTAAGTAGAGAATACTTTGCCATAGTGTCGACGGCTGAATTTGTCAATACACAATAATACTACACATTTAGTAAATATTATTAATTGTGATCACCACTTAATTAGTAAAAAATAAAAAATTTATATTTATATTTATACAAATTTTATACACAAAAAATATATAATTTATACTTATATTATCAGAATTTGTATAAATAAATCAATACAATTTACATTATTTTTTTAAAATTTGTATATATAAACTAATAAAATTTATTTATTAAAAATAATTTAATATTTATATTAATCAAATAATAATAAAAAATATTAAATATCATTAGCTCAAATTTTTTTTGTCAATCTTTAAACAAATTATTCTTTCTTCAATTGTCCAATTCTAATGAAGTGTGTCATAAATTTTAGAAATCAAACCATAATCTGTATTTATATTCATGGCTTATTAGTACCCATTGAAGCTATGAACGCATTTTTTACAAAATGAAACTAACTTTTTAAATTACAATTTTGTTAGGCTAATTAGAGTATTAGCCAACTGCAACCAACCAATTAGTATATAGACTATAAAATAAGTTTAATAAAAAAAATAAATCAAACTACTAAAACTTCTAAAAAAGACCATCCAAAATGATTTGGAAAAAATATCTACAATCTAACACCCAATAGCTATTCAAATTCAGACTACACAGACATTATACAACATAAAAAAAACATCTAAAATGCGAGTAAAATAACACATGAAATCTTAAAAATTAAAAAATTCACAATTAAAAAAAGACACATCCAGCAAATTAAAAAATAACAGAAAAATCCACACATTAGCACAACAACATCCAGAAAAAGAGCAAAACAAATCTAAAACGTTAGAACCAATGCCAATCTAATTTCATATTAAAACATCCAAAATACAATAAAAAAAACCAGTGATATAATCTAAATTTATACATTATCCAGCTGATCTAAAAAATACACATATAAATTGAAGCTAATCTAAATTTGGACCTCAATATTCACTGCAAATCTAAAGATAATGATCTTGCATTGCACCTTATCCATCATAACGAAGTCTATCAGTTTAGTTTTGGTACTCGTTGGATTAGGAAGGAGCTTGTTATTGGTTTGATATATTCGATTGTCTTCGGGATATACACCAATTTGGACCATGCTGGACTTCTTCTGGTCCTGACAAGAAACGAACTTGCTATCCATGGAACAGAGAGACATATTTATTTGTTGCTTTTATTTGTTTTAGTTGTCATATTTTTTTTTATATGGTATTTTTTGTCTTATAAATAATTAAAAAATAAATTAAAAAAATTAATAAAAATAAAAAATACTAAAAATATAATATATTAGTTTTATAATCATGATATATTTAAATGTATCTAATAAAGAGATGTGTCAAATTTGAATTTATTTTAATTTAGAAAAATAAATGAGAATAAAATACCAAAAATATAATATAAAATTATAAATTAATTTAATAATTATGATATATTTAAATATATTTAATAAAAAAATGTGTTAAATTTAAACTTACTTGAAAGAGTAAGATAGATATATTATTAACATATATAAGTTATAAAATTTTAATATTTGTAATTTTAATTTTTATAATAATTATTATTATGATACTTTAATATATATTTATTGTATTTAATTAGTATTTTATGTTTTAATGAATAATAATAAATAAGAATTTTTTTTAATTTTTTAAAAAAATTTTGCTAAAAAAATGATTGGTTAATTTTTAAGTTTTGTCAAATTATCAAAATTGTTGATGTGATATCATTAAAAGAAAAATACATGACTTAAATTTATTGTATAAGAAATTGATATAAACTTTTATATAATATAAATAGATTGATTGTGTTTGTTAGAATAAAATCCATATACTTGGTGGGTAGGTGTATTTATATATGTGGAATAGATTATATTATTGAACATAATCCTAATATAAAAGTTAAAAATTGAATGTTTATCTAAATTTTATTTTGCACATATTTTTTAGTAGAGTGAAACCTAATTTTAATGTGTTTAATTTTAGAGTGTAAAATAAAATTTTTTAAAATGTTTATAGTATTTATATTGTCATAAAATAATAGAATATTAGATGTATTCAATTTGTAACCAATAAAATATGTTTTTAACCATAATAATTGAGAGCAACAAGAAGAGGTTGCAATGTACTCAATTTCGGCAGTGGACAAGGCAACAATTGCTTATTTTTTGCTTGACCACAATATTAAGAGATTTGCCAAAAAAAAAAAAACAACAGATGCCACTTGTGTTTTTTCTATCAACTCGATTCCCAACAAAATTTGTATCACAGTAACCTACTAATTGAAATGAATCAATTTTCGGATATCTTAAACCATAATTAGTGGTACCAAGCACATATCGGATGATTCTCTTTACTGCTAAGAGATGAGATTCCTTGAATTTTGATTGAAATCTTGAGCACATTCTAACACTTTGAATGATATCAGGTCTTGAGGATATAAGATACATTAAGAAACCAATAATCATCCCTCTATAACTTGTCTCATACACATCTCTAGCATGTTCATCTTTATCTAGCTTGATGTTTATATGCATAGGAGTTCTCATTGGTTTAGCACAGTCCAACCCAAACTTTTTAACAAGTTCCTTAGCATACTTTTCTTGATAAACAAAGATGGCACCTGCTATTTGCTTAATTTGCAAGCCTAAAAAAAAGTGAGCTCTTCTATCATGCTCATATCAAATTCACTAGTCATAAGATTAACAAAATCTATTCACAATTCTTCATTAATAGAACCAAAAATGATATCATCAACATAAACTTGCATAAAAATGAAATGATCATTGAAATTTCTAATAAATAGAGTAGTGTCAGTGGTTCCTCTTTGAAAATTATTTTTCAACAAAAATAAACTAAGCCTCTCACACCAAGTTCTAAGAGCTTGTCTCAAACCATACAAGACTTTAGTAAGTTTGAAAACATAATTTAGAAATATTTTATTTTCAAATCCAGGAGGTTGAGTTACATAGACCTCTCTATCTATTATTCCATTTAGGAAGGCACACTTTACATCCATTTAGAATAGCTTGAAGCCACAATGAGCCGTATAAGATAAGAGCAATCTGATGGCCTCCATTTCGAGCTACAGGTGCGAAAAATTCATCAAAATCAATTCTCTCCTCTTGATTATAACCTTGAGCAACGAGTCTAACTTTGTTTCGCACAATGGTTCCATCTTCACCTAATTTATTTCTAAAAATTCATTTTGTATCCGTGACTTTCTTTCCATTGAAATAAGGTACAAGGATTCATACTTGATTCTTTTCAAACTGATGTAATTTTTTTTCCATAGCCAACACCCAAGACGGATCAGCAAGTGCTTCTTGGATATTTTGAGGTTCAATCTTTAAAAAATAAGAGCTATATTGTTTCATTTAGCTTTTTTTAAAGATGATCTTGTAGTCACATCTTTGGAAGAATCACAATTATGAATTTCTCTAGATAACTTTTAAGAAATTTCCATTCTCTTGACTTTTTGGTTTAGGTTGATGATTCATGTTCGTCGTGATTAACAATTGCCTCATCTTTAGATTTTTCTGTTGCGATAGGAGATAATTTTATATTGTCTCCTGCAGAATTGACAATCTCTGCACTTTTAGGTGCAGTTTCTTATGAACTCGAATTTGATTGATCTACTTCAACAGTCTTGATTACTTCAACTCTAACTCCTAGACTTTCATCAATGTAAACACTGGAAATATTGTTAGATTCAAAGAATGTGACATGCATAGTCTTTTCAACCATCTTAGAGTTCTTGTTATAAACTCTATAAGCCTTGTTATTAGTGGAGTAAACAAGAAAAATACTTTCATGTGTTTTTAGATAATTTTTTTTTTATTTTTTTAAGTTCAGTATAAAGCACTTGCATCCAAACACACAAAAATATTTGAGGTTAGGGGGTGTCCTTTTCAAAGTTCATAAGATGTTTTCTTCAAAAACTTTTTTATGAGTGATCTATTTAGAATGCAACTTTTTGTATTTGCAGCTTCAACTCCTAAGAATTTAGGAACATCGTATTCACACAACATAGCTCTAGTAATTTCTTGTAAACTTCTATTTCTCCTTTTAACAACACCATTTTGTTGTGGTGTTCTAGGACAAAAAAAAGTTGTGTGATATGCCTAGTTCATCACAACAGGATTCAAAATAATTTTTAAATTTCTTACCATGACCACTTCTAATTGAAACGATCTTTAATTTTTTTTTCATTTTAAATCTCCTTGCTGAATTTTTCAAAAATAGAAAAAGTTTCGTACTTATAAGCTAAGAAGAACACCTGTAACATGCTGTATAAATTCCGTGTAATTAGTAAATAATTAATCAATAAATTAATTATTATTTAAAGAAATTAAAAAGTTAAATTTTATAGTTTCATGAAGCAGAAATAATTAAAATATAAATTTTAACACTAATTTTAAAGATTTTGACCCAAAATTGACCCGAACGAACCAAATCGATTGAACCGAGCCCAAATCGAGCCCAAGGCTCATTATATAAAACCAAACTCAGCCTCTCTCCTCTACATAAAACACACACACGTTGCAGAGGAAGGGGGAAAACGTGGAACCCTAACCCTTTTCACCCTCAATCTTCAATTTCTTGTAACTTTTAATTTGAAGCTCCGATTGATGAGTCGTCAGTGGCCACGCGTTCATCTCAAAATTCTCTATAAAACTCACCAAAAAATTTGGTAAGAGAATAACGTTTTTTCACCCAGTTCTCCCCTTTTTAGTTCATCATTTAGGTTTTGAAAATTGAGAAATTTTGTAATTTTGATGGTTTAGGGGTACTCTAGTGGTGGATAATTGTTAAGTTTCACCCTAATTTTGAGTGGATAAGGTAAGAAACCACTTAACCCTCTATGCATCATTAATTACAAAACTCTATATTAATTATAGTGAATTTGGACTGTATTAGATTGAATTGGATATTTTGGAGTTAAATTAGTGGATATTGGAAGCTTGAAACTGAATCTGGGAAGCTAAAAATTTAGTTGGTGAGGAGTTGGAGCTTTGGAGTTTGAAAAACGGTGGATGATTGAGGTGTTTCAAGTTTAGGGAGGAATCGGCTAAGGTATGGTTTCGGTTTCTCGTAACTAAAATATAATGTATCGTGAAAATATAGGTTAATTGATCGTAAGATAGGATATGATTGGATTGCTGATATTGTGAAGATTGATATTTGTTGGTATTTATAAGGCTTGGTGATTTTGAGGTTGATGATTATTGATATGTATGATTGGGTATTGTATTATTGGTGTAATATTGATTGATGATGATGTATGTTTAGAATGAGCATAACTGAAATTATTGCATTTGAATGGGAATTGTCGAATAAAGATTGAGAAAGGAGAGTTTGAATAATATTTAGATGTTGGAAAGGCTGGAGAGTATTTAGTATAGTATGGAAATTCTTGATATTGATTTTGAAATAATTTGATACTAGAAATAATTTGAATGACTGAGAGGTGTTTGGTTTGGTGGTTGGGACCCTTGAGGGGTGGCAAAAATCTAAATTTTAGAGGAGATGCTGCCGATATTTTTTTTGAAAATAGGAGGCTTCGCTTGAAGTGGTTATTTAGAAAGATTTAGATTTTTAAGGATTTTATAATTTGATTTTGAGTTATTAAGAAAAGGAATTACATTTTGAATTTGATTTATTTAAAGAAAAGAGTGAATTATATTTTAAGTTTGAATTATTGATGAACAGAATGTGAGAAATGATGATGATTGAAAAAGAATGAAGAATGATGAGATTATGATTTAACGTATGATTTTTGAATGAAACCGAATGATAATTGAGTGAGAGATTGAGTTCGAATGAAGGATGAGGAGGATTGATATTGAAGTACGATATTTGAATGAATTGAATGATTATGAAATATTTGTGGCCCGGGTAGTAGGCAGTGGCGATGTCCACTTGCTCCGGGTATGAGATGGAGAATAAGAATTATGAAAAATGAGTTTAATTATGGAATTTTGAATGAATGTATGATTGTGGTACCAGGGTAGTAGCAAGGATTTTGTTTCATCCAGCTTGCTCCAGGTTAGTATTTGATATTTGACAATAATGATGATTGGTTTAGACTGAATGAATATATGTTTGAGATCCTGGGCAGTAGCAAGGATTGTGGTTCGTCCCGCTTGCTCCAGGTCAGTGATTATGACACCTGGGTAGTAGCAGCAGTTGTGAATTATTGCACTTGCTCCAGGTTGAGCTTTTAAACACCCGCCTAGATAGTAGCCGTAGTAGTGGTTATTCCACTAGCTCTGAGTTAAGTGGGTAGTAGCAAGGGGGTTGTATCTCAAACCCACTTGCTCCGCAATAGGTGTTTTTGTCCATAGTTAGCTACCAGGACATGTCGGGTTGGCTATATAACCGATAGAGGATATCATCAGCCATAGAGCAGGTATACATCATATTCATATGTTTGTTTTGTTTGGTTGTGCATTAATTGGGTTTGCTTATGTGATTATTATGCTTACCTGCTATATCTGCTACCTGCCGTATCTGTATTCTACTTGTGTTTGCATTGTCTGCTTACTTGTCTGTGTGGTTCCACCGGAGTTGGAGGTTTTGGAGGAAAGTAGACGATGGAGGGTTTTAGTTAGGGTTTAGTTATGATTTAGAACCTTAGATAACCTACCCTATTTATGGTTTATAATTTATTATCTTTAAGTTTTATAATCAAAGCGTCAAAGTTCTAGAATTGCCTTCGACTTTTTCGGAACCTTATATGTTAGTTTTGTGGGCACCGTTACCATACTGAGAACCTCAGGTTCTCACCCCATACATATTTTGTGGTTTTCAGATGCAGGTCGAGAGGCACCTTGTTGAGGCATTCTGGGAGCTTTTGTCAGCGAAGGATCCTTGTCTTTTGGGTTTATGTTTTGGTTAAGTTGTACATATAGATACTATTATATCTTCACTATGTATGTTTTATGTTTTGTCCCTCTTAGAGGTCGACTTAGACAAATAGGTTCTGCAAACTATATTTTGGATCTTTTGGAAATCTTATGTGTGTGTGTGTGTGTGTGTGTGTGTGTATGCTCTAGCTGGATCTAGCTTCGCGAGCCGATTCAAAAGCCTTTCTATATGTATCTTTGGAATTCTTCTCTTATATTTATGTGTATGCATCGCTTAACTCTTTATCTTGTTTATCGCTTGCGCGAGTGATGCGCTTTTCTGTTTAATGCTTTGCTTAACTCTTCTTCACAGACTTCTAGTTAAAATTTCTTTTCAACTATATTATATATATGGTTTTACTTTTAGAGGTTGTAATACCTCACCACCTCTGTTTTATGATTAAAGCATAAAGCTCTATGTGATATGGTGTTAGATTATGGTATCAGAGCAGTTCGTTCCTATAGTGCCTGGGAATTGGACTGACTATACTTTTGAGCATACTTTGGCTATGTGTATATGGTATTTAGGATGTTTGCTAGACATATATAACATAAATTTTCATGAGCATACTTTTGGAGATTCGAATCACTAGACTTGAGATAATAAGACTGATCACCTTAATATCAATTGCTCGGTGTGGACAAGATCCAAAGGACGTCTCATGGACGCGAGCGAGGTTATATGGTTGATTTTAAATTTGTTCTGGAGAATATGGTTACTGCTATGTAAGCTACTGCTAAAGGGATGGAGCAAACAAACTAGGAACGATGAAGGAGGCAGTAATAAACTTAGTGGTGGAGACAATGAAGGGATTTAAACTCGTGTAGTTAGAGTAAATGTCAATGGCTTTTAGTTAGAGAGGTAAAAAGATTCAAGGAGATGTTCGGTGGGAGCGAGTGAAGGGTTAAGCTCTTAGTGATTTATAATTTCAGTGGCGCTGCGGAAGCGCGGTGATTTGATGACTCTAGAGTTGTTGTGACGTGAGAAAGGAATTTTGGGATAGGAGATTATTTCAAAGATTGGCGTACGATCAAGGAATGAAAGGTGTGAGTGTGTTATTTAGGTTATAACGGATTGAATTAGACTAAGAGATTGGGAATTGATTAGTGTTTGAGATAGTTGTGAAGGATTAGAGATTTATTTGATTTAGATGGAACCCTTGGAGGGTAAGGGAATTGATAATCATTAAGAAAGAGTTAAACGAAGCTAAGAGCGAAACAAACGGGTATAGCTTAGGCTTGAATTTGGTTAAGTTTAAGATCATGTACATGAGAATGAAGAATGTGAACTGGTGTCTGAATTAATGCTAGAGAATAGTAGAGTGAATGGTGGGAGTTCGGTTGATTTTGAGAAAACATATATGAAGATTGGAGAGCAAATTTTGAGGGCAAAATTTTTATTTAGGTGGATAGGATGTAAACTCCGAGTAATTAGTAAATAATTAATTATTATTTAAAGAAATTAGAAAGTAAAATTTTATAGTTTCATGAAGCAAAAATAATTAAAATATGAATTTTAACATTAATTTTAAAGGTTTTGGTACAAAATTGGGCCGAACAGAGCGAACCGATTGAACTAGGCCCAAACTAGTCCCAAGCCATTATATAAAACCAAACTCAGCTTCTCTCCTCCACATTAAACACACACACGCTGCAGGGGAAGGGGAAAAACGTGGAACCCTAACCCTTTTCATCCTCAACCTTCAATCTCTCGTAACTTTCAATCCAGAGCTCCAATTGACGAGTCATCCGCGACCACGCGTTCATCTCAACATTCTCTACAAAATCCACCGAACAATTTAGTAAGAAAATCACGTTTCCTTACCCAGTTCTCCCCTTTTCAGTTCGTGATTTAGGTTTTAAAATTGAGAAATTTTGTGATTTTGATAGTTCAGCGTTACTCTATTGGTGGATAATTGTTGGGTTTTACCCTAATTTCGAGTGGATAAGGTAAGAAACTACTTAACCCTCTGTAAATCATTAATTAGAAAAATCTATGTTAATTATAGTGAATTTGGATTGTATTAGATTGAATTGTGTATTTTGGAGTTAAATTGGTGCATATTGGAAGCTTGAAATTGAATCCGGGGAGCTGAAAATTCAGTTTGTGAGGAGTTGGAGCTTTGGAGCTTGAGAAACAGTAGATGATTCAGGCGTTTCAAGCTTAGGGAGGAATCAACCAAGCTATAGTTTCGATTTTTCGTAACTAAAATATAATGTATCGTGAAAATGTAGGTTATTTGACCGTAAGATAGGATTGGATTGTTGATGTTGTGAGGATTGATATTCGTTGGTATTTATGAGGCTTGGTGATTTTGAGATTGATGATTATTGATATGTATAATTGGGTATTGTATTGTTGGTTTAATATTGATTGATGATGATGTATGTTTAGAATGAGCATAACTAGAATTGTTGCATTTGAATGGGAATTGTTGAATAAAGATTGAGAAAGGAGAGTTTGAATAATGTTTAGATGTTGGAAAGGCTGGAGAGTATTTAGCATAGTATGGAAATGCTTGATATTGATTTTGAAATAATTTGATACTGGAAATGATTTGAATGACAGAGAGGTATTTGGCTTGGTGGTTGAGACCCTTGAGGGGTGGCAAAAGTCCATGTTTTAGAGAAGATACTGCCGAATTTTTTTTTTTGAAAATAGGAGGCTTCGCTTGAAGTGGTTATTTAGAAAGATTTGAATTTTTAAGGATTTTATAATTTGATTTTAGTTATTAAGAAAAGGTATTACGTTTTGAATTTGATTTATTTTTTAAAAAAGAATGAATTATATTTTAAGTTTGAATTATTGATGAACAGAATGGGAGGAATGATGATGATTGAAAAAGAATGATGAGATTATGATTTAAAATATAATTTTTGAATGAAACTGAATGACAATTGAGTGAGAGATTGAGTTTGAATGAATGATGAGGATGATTAATATTGAAGTACGATATTTGAATGAATTAAATGATTATGAAATGTTTGTGGCCCAGGTTGTAGGCAGTGACGATGTCCACTTGCTCCGGATATGAGATGGAGAAGAAGAATTATGAAAAATGAGTTTAATTATGGAATTTTGAATGAATGTATGGTTGTGATATTTGGGCAGTAACAAGGATTGTGGTTCGTCCCGCTTGCTCCAGGTCAGTATTTGAGATTTGATAATAATGATGATTGATTTAGACTGAATGAATGTATGTTTGAGATCCTGCGCAGTAGCATGGATTGTGGTTCATTTCGCTTGCTCCAGGTCAATGATTGTGACACCTGGGTAGTAGCAGTAGTAGTGGATTATTCTACTTGCTCTAGGTTAGGCTTTTAAACACCCGTATGGGTAGTAGCTGCAGTAGTGGTTATTCCACTGGCTCTGGGTTAAGCGGGTAGTAGCAAAGGGGTCGTAGCTCAAACCCATTTGCTCCGCAATGGGTGTTTTTGTCCATGGTTAGCTACCAGGACATGTCGAGTTGGTTATATAACCGACAGATGATATCATCAGCCACAGGGCAAGCATACATCATATTCATATGTTTGTTTTGTTTGGTTGTGTGCTAATTGGGTTTGTTTATGTGATTATTATGCTTACCTGCTATATCTGTTACCTGCCGTATCTGTATTCTACTTGTGTTTGCATTGTCTGCTTGCTTGTCTGTGTGATTCCACTGGAGTTGGAGGTTTTGGAGAAAAGTAGACGACGGAGGGTTTTAGTTAGGGTTTAGTTAAGATTTAGAACTTTAGATGACCTATCCTATTTATCGTTTACAATTTATTATCTTTAAGTTTTATAATCTGAGCGTCGAAGTTCTAGGATTGCCTTCGGCTTTCCCGGGACCTTATATGTTATTTATGTGGGCACCGTTATCATACTGAGAACCTCAAGTTCTCACTCCATACATATTTTGTTGTTTTTAGATGCATGATATGGGATTTTATGTTGGTAAAGAATTTCTCAAATGAAATCTCGTTGCAAGTATAGTTCTAAACCAATAACAATCCTCAATCAAAGTTTAATTTGTTTGTCACAAGTACAAACCCCAATAAAAATAACCGAAGTATTTAAACCTCGGTTCGTCTCTCAAGGAATTGCAGGAAAGTGTTTATGTTATTGGTTATGAGAAACATATTTTGGGGATTTTGGAATAATAGACAAGAAATGTAAATTGCAAGAAAGTAAAGGAATCTCAAATGATAAAGGTCTTGGCAAGGGTTGATGGTTAAGGATCTCCATCCTTGTCACTAACCACAACAAGATAATTGAAAGGTTCAATCCCATTAAGTCATCCTCTAACAAGTGAAGGAAAGTCAAATGAGCTTTATCAATCCCAATCCATAAGTCCTAGCCACTCACTAATTGACTTAGTGAAGGCTAGTGTCAATGGATACCAATTATCAATCACTTGGACATTAGCAACTCAAGGTCACCGAAGTTACCATCCCAAGTCAAGAATAGAAAATCTACTCTAACATCCTACCAAGCATTTTATCCAACACTTGGAAGGCATAAAAGAAAAGCAAGATAAAATTGCAAGAAATGTAAATCTACAACTACCAAAGCAAGAAAACAACAATAGCAAAGCAATTAAACAATAAGAACATCAAGCATAAATTGCATTAATTAAAATCAAAGGGAACAAAAGTGTATGAACATGAGAATAACAAAATAAAGGAAATAACAAATAAAGCTAAGAGAGAAAAGATGTAGGAACAAGAAATGGTAAAGGAAACTAAAAGCAAGAATTAAAAGCTAGATCTAAGAGAAATTAACCTAAGAACCCTAACCTAATTCTACAGCTTCTCTCTCTAGAGTTCTAACCTAAAACATGATGAAAACTCTACTATGACTACTTGGTTCATTCCTCCTTCAATCCCTGGTTCAATAGCATCAGAAATGGGTTAGATTGGACTCAAAATGCTTCAGAAATCGCTAGTCATGTGTTGCCTTTAAGTTTAAGTGAGTCACGCTGATCCTGCAATGCGTACGCATAGGTGACACATACGTGTCTCCTAACTACAAGGAAACTATGAAAATTGCATATCATTTTGAAGTCCCAGATGTTAGCTTTCCAACACAACTGAAACCGCCTCGTTCGGACCTCTATAGCTCATGTTATGATCAATTTAGTACGAAGAGGTCAGGATTGACAGCTTAACAATTCCTTCATTTCTTCATGAGTTCTCCATTTTCACATGCTTTTTCTGCATTCCTTCAATCCAATCTTTGCCTTATAAATCTGAAATCACTTAACAAACATATCAAGGCATCGAATGGAATTAAATTTATTTATTTTTGGGCCTAAAAAGCATGTTTTCACTCTTAAGCACAATTAAAGGAGAATTTACAAAACCATGCTATTTTAGTGAATAAATATGGGAAAAGTTGATAAAATCCTCTAAATTCAACTCAAGATAAACCCTAAAAATGGGGTTTATCAACCTCCCCACACTTAAACAATAGCATATCCTCGTGCTAAACCAAGAAGGATAAGAAACGCTATGAACATTTATTCAAGGTAACTACCTATATGCAATCTATCTACATGCAATCTATCTAAATGCATACAACTAATTGGTCCAAACAAATTAATTCCCAAGAATACATATACAAATACGAGGGCTAAGGCAATCATGATCAAATCAACTCTAGAATTGAATTGAGTTATTGAAAGGAATTTACAAACTTGTAAGAAAAGAAATAATAATCGGTGGAAACATAGAATTGAGCAATCGAACCCTCACCGGATGTGTATCCGCTCTAGTCACTCAAGTGTTTAGGGTTGATTCACTAAATTCTCCTCTAATCATGCTTTCTAAGATTTATTTTTTATCTAACAATCAATAATTATTCAATGCATGCATACATATATCATGAGGTCTTTTCATAGGTTGTAATGGGGTTAGGGTTAAGGTAAGGTTATATATGGCTAAGTGAGCTTGAATTTGAATCTTTGATTAACTTAAGCTCTCACCTAACCTACAACCTATACAATTCAAATACAAATCTAACTACCCATTCTTCACTTTTTCACACACTCATGCACTCTCTTTTTTATCACAATACATATGCATTATTATTATTGCTTTACTTTGGGGCATTTTTGTCCCCTTTTTATTGCTTTCTTTTTCTTTTCTTTTCTTTTTCATTTATTTTTTTATATGTATATTTTTTTCTTTTTCTTTTATTATTTTTTTCTTTCCAAACTAAAAATATATACAAGAGCATCAATGCATATGGTTTAACATTTAATGCATGAGTATGCACCCAATTCCCAAAATCTTCAATGAAAATACAAAAATATACTTTTACCTCGACCAATGTCCCAAGTTTCCCTACACTTGAATGATACACACACTCATTAGCCTAAGCTAATCAAAGATCCAAATTAAGGACATTTATTATTTTTCGCTTTAAGACTTGTAATGTGCTAAAATTAAGAACAAGAGGGGATTAAAATAAGCTCAAAATTGGCTAACAATGATTGATGAAAGGTAGGCTATTTGGGCAAGTGAGCTAAATGAAATGATGGCTTCAATCATATAAATGCATGTATATATGGAATAATGGACATAAAGAATCAAACAAATCAAAGATTACAATAATAGAAAGAGAATAATCACACACAAGAAGGAAAATAGTGGTTATATGATGTAACCACACAATTAGGCTCAAAACTCATAAGGTTGTGTGTTCTTAGCTCAAAAACATGTTCCACAATGTATAATTCAAGCAAGTTCAATGAAAAATTTTTACTCAAATTAATTGGGATGCCAATGCCCTATTAAGAATATTTTTCTTCGAGAATTTTATTATTTTAACTAAGCTTATTATACATATATGCAATCCTAGAAAATGCATCTAAAAATTCTAAAAGACCTAATAATAAAAGAAAAATAAAATGTGAAAGTGTTAGGATTAGAAATTTGTCATTCAAAAATGACCGTTTCGTCGGACGACCTCCCCACACTTAAAAGTTTGCACCGTCCTCGGTGCATTCAAAGATGAGCAAGGGGGATATGGTGACTTTCCGGATTGCCACCTTCAGCTGGTGGATCAACCGATTGCTGCATGTTCTTTCTTTCACTTCCCTTGTTACTTACGGTGCATCCTCCATGACAAATAGAAAACCAGATAAGAAAACAAGTAAATGCAAAAGCAAGGAAGCATATATTGTTGGAATGAGGTAATAATCACTAGAATAAAGTGAGTGACCCAATGTGTGACATGGATAAAAATAAGTGTGCATTCTAAGTTGTGCGTGGTTTAGAACACACACACTAACATAAAAAGCTATGTCACAGTTACACAAAAGGAACATACACTTCACTAATTCTAGTGTGCTTGAGATGCTTTAAAGAAAATTTGTAAGTTAAGACCAAAAAACAAGTCATAAAGAAGCATAAAAGCATTGAAGCGATAATCAAACAATTGTGAAATGGAAGATGAAGGGACATTGGTTAATGTACAAGGAGACTTTAATGATAAAGGAATAATGAAAATCACACATCAATCAATGACACACTTTGAATTTTGATTCCCATCACCTAATGGACATAAAATAGGACACATGGTTGCTATGCAAAGTAGTAAAAGAGACTAGAGGTGAAATCAATCACATAGCAAGCAAGGTCCATATAGCTTGACCATTTCAAAAAAATCTTACTAGGTGAGCTTACAATCCAAATTTACAATTGGGGTATTATGCCAAAATGACTAGTTTCACGTATGTGTGGAGCACATAGTTAAACAATTGAGGGTCAACATGTCCTTAAGGCATAAGCATAACATATGGATGCATATGATCAAGCAACACAATGTATTGAGATAAATACACAACATCCAACATCAAGAAATTGCCTAGTCAAAGTAAAGAGTTCCAATCCCATGTTGGCTAGCTACAACATGCAATTCAAAAGATTTAGAATGCTTGAAAGGCAATTCTCATGCACTTGGTATGCACAAAATTAAGCATGAAAAACTCAAAACCAAGTAACAAATTATAACCTCAATAAAGGATTCCAACAATGAATATTAACAACAATGATGCTAGGATAGCATCTCATGGGTAATCAGCAGTAATTAACATCAAAATCAGCAAATTAAATCAATAATCCAACACTTAGTACCAAAACAAAAAATTGAACTAACTAACTAACTAATTAACTAACTAAAGGAAAAGATGGTAGATGGTAAATGATAGTTGATATGTGTTTCAAATGTTCGTGATATAAATAGTTCAAGTGTTATTTAGAAGATATTAGTTTACATTTTTAGAATATTTTAATTTAATGTATTTTGATTTTGTTTATTTAATTACTAGATTGGGCTTTATGTTTATGGGCTTTAGGGTTTTTCTTTGCTTTAACCTAATAAGAGGTTATAAATACCTCCTTAGCTATTGTAGTCGTAGCATAGAATTTTTAGAGGTTTCAAAACCCCTTTTTGGTTTCGTGATGAAACCATGGTGTGGACAATTGAGGTTGAAGAGTCTCTCTCTTGTTACATCGGGGAATTGAGTAGAAGGTTGATGAGTCCCTTCGATTCAATTTCCAAACTATGGCATTGGCAAGTTAGGTTGAGGAGTCCCTTTCTTGTTGCGTCAATAAATTGGGTATAAAGTAGAGTGATTATCTTTGTACTAAATTTATCTTTTTTATTTTTATTTCAATATATCTTTTTGATTCAGTTTAAATCCTTATCTTTTTGTTTATCTTTTATTTCTTTATCATTTGGTATCAGAGCTCAGGTATTAGATTAATTCTTATTAATCTATATTTGTTCTTCTTTTATCATAAAAAAGACTCCAGTGTATATTGCGTCTTTCTTTAAGTTATTGTGTTCTTGTTTTCGTTTGTGTTTCATTATATTGTTTAAAAAAAATAAAAAAGCATAAAGTGCAAAAAAAAGGAAAGAAAAAAACAAACAAAAAAAACAAAAAATTATCTTCCTTGTAATTATCGTCCTTTTCATATATTATTTTTTTCCACCTACAAGATTCGAGGACGAATCTTTTTTTGAAGAGGAGGAAAATGATACGTGCTTTAAATGTTCATAATATGAAGAATTCAAGTGTTATTTAGAAGATATTAGTTTACATTTTTAGAATATTTTAATTTAATGTATTTTTATTTTGTTTATTTAATTACTAGATTGGGCCTTATGTTTATGAGTCTTAGGGGTTTTCTTTGGTTTAACCTAATAAGAGGTTATAAATACCTCCTTAGCTATTGTACTCGTAGCATAGAATTTTTAGAGGTTTCAAAACTCCTTATTGGTTTTGCGATGAAACCATGGTGTGGACAATTGAGGTTGAGGAGTCCCTCTCTTGTTACATCGGAGAATTGAGTAGAAGGTTGATGAGTCACTTCGATTCAATTTCCAAACTATGGCATTAGCAAGTTAGGTTGAGAAGTCTCTTTCTTGTTGCGTCAAGAAATTGGGTAGAAAATAGAGTGATTCTCTTTATACTCAATTTCAATTTATCTTTTTTATTTTTATTTTTATTTTAATGTATCTTTTTATTCAGTTTAAATCTTTATCTTTTTGTTTATCTTTTATTTCTTTGGTTGGAGGAGGGAAATAAAAGAAAAGAAGAGAGAAGAAGAAAAGAAATGGAAAGAAGAGAAGGAAAAAAAAGTGTGTGAACAAGGCAGGGGGTCATGCGTACGCGTGGGTCACGCGTACGTGTGACATGGGAAAAATGGAGATGACGTGTACGCGTTGGGTGAAATTTATGCTAGACGCACAGTTTTGACACCCCACCAGCACAACTCTATGGTTTTTGGCCCATGCAGCAGCAGCATCAGCGCAACGCGTGCGCGTCAGCCACGCGCACGTGTGGGCGTCAATTTTTTATTTTTTTAAGAGAACATAAAAACAGAATCAAACACTCTCCTAACCTATCAACCATATTCATGTTGTCATTGAAATTTCCATTTCCTACAACATAGTTATGACCACACTCATAACCAAAATGATGAGAATTCATAGTGAAAAAACAAAATAAAATCAAAAGCTAATAAGAAATAATTAAAGCAAACTCCTAAAACTAGCAACAACTAACAAAGAAGCATATTCACAATATTCACATATATACAATAACCAATAACAAGGCACACATTTGCAATTTCCCGGTAACGGCGCCAAAATTTGATGTGGGATTTTATGTCGGTAAAGAATTTCTCAAATGAAATCTCATTGCAAGTATAGTTCTAAACCAACAACAGTCCTCAATCAAAGTTTAATTTGTTTGTCACAAGTACAAACCCTAATAAAAATAACCGAAGTATTTAAACCTTGGGTCGTTTCTCAAGGAATTGCAGGGAAGTGTTTATGTTATTGGTTATGAGAAAAGTATTTTGGGGTTTTTGGAATAATAGACAAGAAATGTAAATTGCAAGAAAGTAAAGAAAACTCAAATGATAAAGGTCTTAGCAAGGATTGATGGTTAAGGATCTCTATCCTTGTCACTAACCACAACATGATAATTGCAAGGATCAATCCCATTAAGTCATCCTCTAACAAGTAAAGGAAAGTCAAATGAGCTATATAAATTCCAATCCATAAGTCCTAGCCACTCACTAATTGACTTCGTGAAAGCTAGTGTTAATGGGTACCAATTATCAATCACTTGGACATTAGCAACTCAAGGTCACCCAAGTTACCATCCTAAGCCGAGAATAGAAAATCTACTCTAACATCCTATCAAGCATTTTATCAAACACTTGGAAGGCATAAAAGAAAAGTAAGATAAAATTGCAAGAAATGTAAATCTACAACTACCAAAGCAAGAAAACAACAATAGCAAATCAATTAAACAATAAGAACATCAAACATAAATTGCGTTAATTGAAATCAAAGGGAACAAAAGTGCATGAACATGAGAATAACAAAATAAAGAAAATAACAAATAAAGCTAAGAGAGCAAAGATGTAAGAACAATAAATGGTAAAGGAAACTAAATCAAAGCAAGGATTAAAAGTTAGATATAAGAGAAATTAACCTAAGAACCCTAACTTAATTCTAGAGCTTCTCTCTCTAGAGTTCTAACCTAAAACATGATGAAAACTCCACTATGACTACTTGGTTCATTCCTCCTTCAATCCCTGGTTCAATAGCATCAGAAATGGGTTGGATTGGGCTCAAAATGCTTCAAAAATCGCTGGTCACGTGTTGCCTTTAAGTGAGTCACGCTGATCCTGCGATGTATACGCATGGGTGACACGTACGCGTCACCTAACTATAAAGCAACTATGGCAAATTGCATATCACTTTGAAGGCCCGGATGTTAGCTTTCCAATGCAACTAAAATCGCCTCATTCGGACTTCTGTAGCTCAGGTTATGATCAATTTAGTACAAAAAGGTCAGGATTGACAGCTTAGCAATTCCTTCATTTTTTCATGAGTTCTCCATTTTCTCATGCTTTTTCTTCATTCCTTTAATCCAATCTTTGTCTTCTAAACCTGAAATCACTTAACAAACTTATCAAGGCATCGAATGGAGTTAAAGTGAATTAAATTTATCAATTTTTGGGACAAAAAAGCATGTTTTCACTCTTAAGCACAATTAAAGGAGAATTTACAAAACCATGCTATTTTAGTGAATAAATGTGGGAAAAGTTGATAAAATCCTCTAAATTCAACACAAGATAGACCATAAAAATGGGGTTTATCAATGCAGGTCGAGAGACACCACGTTGAGGCATTCTCGGAGCATTTGTCAGCGAAGGATCCATGTCTTTTGGGTTAATATTTTTGTTAAGTTGTACATATAGATACTATTATATCTCCACTATGTGTATTTTATATTTTGTCTCTCTTAGAGGTCAACTTGGAGAAACAGGTTTTGCAAACTGTGTTTTGGGCCTTTTGGAAATCTTATGTGTGTATATATTATATGTGTGTGTGTGTGCGCGCGTCTATGTGTGTATATGCTCTGGCCGGTTCTAACTTCGCGAGTCGAGTTAGAAGCCTAGCTATATGTATATCTGAAATTCTTCTCTTATATATATGTGTGTGTGTGTGTGTGTGTGTGTGTGTGTGTGTGTGTGTGTGTGTGTGTGTGTGTGTGTGTGTGTGTGTATACGTCGCTTAACTCTTTATCTTTTTTATCGCTTACGCGAGTGATGCGCTTTTCTATTTAATGCTTTGCTTAACTCTTCTTCCCAAGCTTCTGGTTAAAATTTCTTTTCAACAATATTATACATATGATTTTACTTTTAGAGGTCATAATACCTCGTCAGCTCTATTTTATGACTTAAGCAGAAGACTCTGTGTGGTAGGGTGTTACATTATGGTATCAGAGCAGTTCGTTCCCGTAGAGCTTGGAGAATGGACTAACTATGCTTTTGAGCATTGGTGCACGAAATTGCAATAACACTTTTGCAATCCCGCACAACTAACCAGCAAGTGCACTGGGTCGTCCAAGTAATACCTTGCGTGAGCAAGGGTCGATCCCACGGAGATTGTCGGCTTGAAGCAAGCTATGGTTATCTTGTAAATCTTAGTCAGGATATCAGAAATTATCAGGATTGATTGTAAAAAAGCAAAAGAACATGAAAAAGGTACTGGTTTTGCAGTAATGGAGAATAGGTTGAGGTTTGGAGATGCTCCATCTTCTGAATCTCTGCTTTCCTACTGTCTTCTTCTTCAAACACGCAAGTCTCCTTCCATGGCAAGCTGTGTGTAGGGTTTCACCGTTGTCAGTGGCTACCTCCCATCCTCTCAGTGAAAGCGATTGCATATGCTCTGTCACAGCATAGCGGAATTCATCTGTCGGTTCTCAATCAGGCCGGAATAGAATCCAGTGATTCTTTTGCGTCTGTCACTAACGCCCCGCCTTCAGGAGATTGAAGCACGTCACAGTCATTCAATCATTGAATCCTACTCAGAATACCACAGACAAGGTTTAGACCTTCCGGATTCTCTTGAATGCCGCCATCAGTCCTAGCTTATACCACGAAGATTCCGATTAAAGAATCCAAGAGATATCTACTTAATCTAAGATAGAACGGAGGTGGTTGTCAGTCACACGTTCATAGTTGAGAATATGATGAGTGTCACAGATCATCACATTCGTCCGGGTTAAGAGCAAGTGATATCTTAGAATGGAAGCAAGCATGATTGAATAAGAAACAGTAGTAATTGCATTAATCCATCAGGACACAGCAGAGCTCCTCACCCCCAACCATGGGGTTTAGAGGCTCATACTGTGGAAAGAAACGTGTAAGAAATGTTATGAGGTCATAAGGTACAGATACAATGTCAAAAGGTCCTATTAATAGTAAACTAGTGTCCTAAGGTTTACAGAAATGAGTAAATGACAGAAAAATCCACTTCCGGGCCCACTTGGTGTGTGCTTGGGCTGAGCAATGAAGGAATTTCGTGTAGAGACCTTTTCTGGAGTTAAACGCCAGCTTTCATGCCAGTTTGGGCGTTTAACTCCAATTTTTATGCCAGTTCCGGCGTTTAACGCTGGAATTTCTGTAGGTGACTTTGAGCGCCGGTTTGGGCCATCAAATCTTGGGCAAAGTATGGACTATTATATATTGCTGGAAAGCCCAGGATGTCTACTTTCCAATGCCGTTGAGAGCGCGCCAATTGGGCTTCTGTAGCTCCAGAAAATCCACTTCGAGTGCAGGGAGGTCAGAATCCAACAGCATCTGCAGTCCTTTTTGGTCTCTGGATCAGATTTTTGCTCAGGACCCTCAATTTCAGCCAGAAAATACCTGAAATCACAGAAAAACACACAAACTCATAGTAAAGTCCAGAAAAGTGAATTTTAATTAAAAACTAATAAAAATATACTAAAAACTAACTAAAAGATACTAAAAACATACTAAAAACAATGCCAAAAAGCGTACAAATTATCCGCTCATCACAACACCAAACTTAAATTGTTGCTTGTCCCCAAGCAACTGAAAATCAAAATAGGATAAAAAGAAGAGAATATACTATAGACTCCAAAATATCAAAGAAACATAGCTCCAATTAGATGAGCGGGACTAGTAGCTTTTTGCCTTCGAACAGTTTTGGCATCTCACTCTATCCTTTGAAGTTCAGAATGATTGGCATCTATAAGAACTCAGAATTCAGATAGTGTTATTGATTCTCCTAGTTAAGTACATTAATTTTTGAACATAGCCAGTGTATGAGTCTTGGCTGTGGCCCAAAACACTCTGTCTTCCAGTATTACCACCGGATACATACATGCCACAGACACATAATTGGGTGAACCTTTTTAGATTGTGACTCAGCTTTGCTAAAGTCCCCAATTAGAGGTGTCCAGGGTTCTTAAGCACACTCTTGTTGCCTTGGATCACAACTTTATTCCTTTCTTTTTCTTTTTCTTTTTCTTCTCTCTTTTTTTTTCTTTCTTTTTCGAAAATATTTCTTTTTTTTTCATTGCTTTTTCTTGCTTCAAGAATCAATTTGATGATTTTTCAGATCCTCAATAACAGTTCTCTTTCTCCTCATTCTTTCAAGAGCCAACAAATTTAACATTCTTAAAACAACAAATTCAAAAGACATATGCACTGTTCAAGCATTCATTCAGAAAACAAAAAGTATTGTCACCACATCAAACTAATTCAACTAGTTTCAGAGATAAAGTTCGAAATCCTGTACTTCTTGTTCTTTTGTGATTAAAGCATTTTTCTTTTAAGAGAGGTGATGGATTCATAGGACATTCATAGCTTTAAGGCATAAACTTAAATTTTATTAATTATGAATTAAGAACAAGACTCAAATATAGATATAAGATGAGACTAAAAATAAAAATAGAAAACAAGACAAGAAAAACGAAAAAAATAGGCTCCTAATGATAGAGGTTTTCATAGAGTTAGGACTCAACAACCTTGATTTTGAGAAGTGGATGCTCCCTCAGCTTGAGAGGAGAGCTTTTGGCGTTTCAACTCTTGGAGTTCACGCCCCTGCTTCTCTTGTTCCTTCAGCAATTTGCAGAGCATGCAGTTCTGATTCTGCTGTTCTTCCTTAAGTTGCTCCATAGTCTCTTGCAACTTGGTGATAGATGCTTCCAGGCTGGCCCAGTAGCCAATTTCAGGAAATTCAGGGAGGAACTCATGCGCCCTCCTTTTGATAGAGTTGTCTTGCACTTGTCCTTCCATTGACTTCTTGGTGATTGGGTGTTCAATTGGTATGAATTCATCTACCCCCATCTTCACCCCAGCCTCTTTACAGAGCAAGGAGATCAGGCTTGGGTAAGCCAGTTTGGCTTCAGTGGAATTTTTATTTGCAATTGTGTAAATCTCACAAGCAATCACATGATGAACCTCCACTTCTTTTCCAAGCATAATGCAATGAATCATCACTGCTCTCTTGATGGTGACCTCAGAACGGTTGCTAGTGGGCAATATGGAGCGCCCAATGAAGTCTAGCCAACCTCTTGCAATTGGCTTGAGGTCTCCCCTCTTGAGTTGGTTTGGGACACCCTTTGAATTGGTTATCCACTTAGTCCCAGGGAGGCATATGTCCTCTAGGATTTGATCCAACCCTTTATCTACTCTCACCATCCTCCTATTAAAGGAGTCAGGATCATCTTGCAGTTGAGGTAACTTGAAGATTTCTCTTATTTTGTCCAGATGAAAGTACATAACTTTCCCTCTGACCATGGTTCTGTAGGTATGGTAAGCGGTTCCAGTCATTCTCTGCTTATCTGTCAGCCACAGATTTGAGTAGAATTCCTGAACCATGTTCCTTCCAACCTTTGTCTCAGGATTGGTTAGAGCTTCCCATCCTCTGTTTCGAATTTGCTCTTGGATCCCCGGATATTCATCTTCTTTCAGATCAAATTTAACTTCCGGGATCACTGACCTCAGACCCATTATTTTGTGATAATGGTCTTCATGTTCTTTGGTTAAGAACTTCTCTTGATTCCAAAGATTCTTTGGATTAGTCTCTTTCTTGCCTCTCAAATTGGTTTGTTTTCCCTTAGGAGCCATGATATTGATGAATCTTGGCTTAGTGATCACGGAAAAGCACACCAAACTTAGAGGTTTGCTTGTCCTCAAGCAAAAGAAAAGAAAGAAGAGAGAGAGAGAAAGAGGAAATTCGAATGGTGTGGGTAAAGGGGGTTCCAAACGTGAATTTATAAGGGAGGGGAGAAGAGATTTCGAAAAAATTAAAAATTTAAAAGGAGATTTGAGAAGATATGAAAAGAAATTGAGAAAAGGGTGAGTTTTTGAAGAAGATTTGGGATTAATTTGAAATAGATTTGAAGAATGGTTTTGATTTGTGAAGATTTAAAAGTGAATGATGAAAGGTTGAAGTGCATTTATGTAGAAGAGTATGGTTAAAAAGAGGAAAGTTTTGAAAAAAATTGAGTTGAAAGCAAAAATGTGGTCCCCCACCTTTCTGGCGTTAAACGCCCAGAATGGCACCCATTCTGGCGTTTAACGCCCATTTGCTACCCCTTTTGGGCGTTTAACGCCCAGCCAGGTGCCCTGGCTGGCGTTAAACGCCAGAAATCCTTTGTCACTGGGCGTTTTTCCAAAACGCCCAGGATGCTGCACACCTGGCGTTAAACGCCCAGAATGGTGCCCATTCTGGCGTTTAACGCCCAAAATGGCACCATTCCTGGCGTTAAACACCCAGAATGGTACCCATTCTGGCGTTTAACGCCCAAAATGCCCCTTACTGGCGTTTTTTCGCCAGTAAGCTCATTTTCTCTGCTTTTTGAGCTGAATCCTTCTGTAACTCTGTGAATTCCTTCATTTTTGATACTTGCCTTTGTAAGATCTAATCATATACCTTCCTAATGACTGGGTTGCCTCCCAGCAAGCGCTTCTTTACTGTCTTTAACTGGACTTCTGCTAAGAATCACTCAAGTCTCAGTCTTGAGCATTCCGGCTCAAAATTGCTTTCAAGATAATGCTTGATTCTCTGTCCATTAACAATGAACTTCTTGTCTGAATCAATATCCTGAAGCTCAACATATCCATATGGTGACACTTCTGTAATCACATACGGACCCCTCCACCGGGATTTGAGTTTTCCTGGAAACAATTTGAGCCTGGAGTTGAAGAGCAGAACTTTTTGTCCTGGCTCAAAGACTCTGGTTGACAATCTCTTGTCATGCCAATTCTTTGCCTTTTCCTTATAAATTTTTGCATTTTCAAAGGCATTGAGTCTGAACTCCTCTAGCTCATTTAGCTGGAGCAGTCTTTTCTCACCAGCTAACTGTGCATCCATATTTAGGAACCTGGTTGCCCAGTAGGCTTTATGTTCCAGTTCCACAGGCAAATGACAGGCCTTCCCATACACCAATTGGTATGGAGAGGTTCCTATAGGAGTCTTGAATGCTGTTCTGTATGCCCACAAAGCATCATCCAAGCTCTTTGCCCAATCCTTTCTTCGGGCCATTACAGTCCGTTCTAGGATTCTTTTTAGTTCTCTGTTAGAGACTTCAGCTTGCCCATTTGTCTGTGGATGATACGGAGTTGCCACTTTATGGCTAATTCCATATCTAACCATAGCAGAGTATAGCTGTTTATTGCAGAAATGAGTGCCCCCATCACTGATTAGCACTCTGGGGACGCCAAACCTGCTGAAAATGTTTTTCTGGAGGAATTTCAGTACGGTTTTGGTATCATTAGTGGGTGTAGCAATTGCTTCTACCCACTTAGATACATAGTCCACTGCTACCAGAATATAAGTGTTTGAGTAGGATGGTGGGAATGGTCCCATGAAATCAATCCCCCATACATCAAACAATTCTATCTCTAATATCCCTTGTTGAGGCATGGCATATCCGTGAGGCAGGTTACCAGCTCTTTGGCAACTGTCACAGTTACGCACAAACTCTCGGGAATCTTTATAGAGAGTAGGCCAGTAGAAGCCGCACTGGAGAACTTTAGTGGCTGTTCGCTCACTTCCAAAATGTCCCCCATACTGTGATCCATGGCAGTGCCATAGGATCTTTTGTGCTTCTTCTCTGGGTACACACCTGCGGATCACTCCGTCAGCACATCTCTTAAAGAGATATGGTTCATCCCAAAGGTAGTACTTGGCATCTGAAATTAGTTTCTTTCTCTGCACATAACTGTACTCTTTGGGTATGAACCTCACAGCTTTATAGTTTGCAATATCTGCAAACCATGGAGCTTCTTGAATGGCAAAGAGTTGCTCATTTGGGAAAGTCTCAGAGATCTCAGTAGAAGGGAGGGACGTCCCAGCTACTGGTTCTATCCGGGACAGATGATCAGCCACTTGGTTCTCTGTCCCTTTTCTGTCTCTTATTTCTATATCAAACTCTTGCAGAAGCAACACCCATCTTATAAGCCTGGGTTTTGAATCCTGCTTTGTGAGTAAGTATTTAAGAGCAGCATGGCCAGTGTACACAATCACCTTTGATCCCACTAAGTAGGATCTAAACTTGTCAATGGCATAGACCACTACAAGTAATTCTTTTTCTGTGGTTGTGTAATTCTTCTGTGCATCATTTAGAACACGGCTAGCATAATAAATGACATGCAGAAGTTTGTTATGCCTCTGTCCCAACACTGCACCAATGGCATAATCACTGGCATCACACATTAATTCAAATGGTAATGCCCAATCTGGTGCAGAGATGACTGGTGCTGTGACCAGCTTAGCTTTCAGGGTCTCAAATGCCTGCAAACACTGTGTGTCAAACACAAATGGCGTGTCAGCAGCTAGCAGGTTACTTAAAGGTTTTGCAATTTTCGAAAAATCCTTGATAAACCTTCTATAGAATCCTGCATGCCCCAGAAAGCTTCTGATTGCCTTAACATTGGCAAGTGGTGGTAATTTTTCAATTACCTCTACCTTTGCCTTATCCACCTCTATTCCCCTGCTTGAAATTTTATGCCCAAGGACAATTCCTTCAGTCACCATAAAGTGACATTTCTCCTAGTTTAAAACCAGGTTAGTCTCTTGGCACCTTTTCAGGACAAGTGATAGGTGGTTAAGACAGGAGCTGAATGAGTCTCCATATACTGAGAAGTCATCCATGAAGACTTCCAGAAATTTCTCTACCATATCTGAGAAGATAGAGAGCATGCACCTTTGAAAGGTTGCAGGTGCATTGCACAGACCAAATGGCATCCTTCTATAGGCAAACACGCCAGAAGGGCAAGTAAATGTTGTCTTCTCTTGGTCCTGAGGATCTACTGCAATTTGGTTGTAGCCTGAATAGCCATCCAAAAAACAGTAATAATCATGACCAGCTAATCTTTCTAGCATTTGGTCTATGAATGGTAAAGGAAAATGATCCTTTCTGGTGGCTGTATTGAGTCTTCTATAATCAATACACATGCGCCACCCTGTGACTGTCCTTGTAGGAACCAGTTCATTTTTTTCATTATGAACCACTGTCATGCCTCCCTTTTTGGGAACAACTTGGACAGGGCTCACCCAGGGGCTATCAGAAATAGGATAAATAATCCCAGCCTCCAGTAATTTAGTGACCTCTTTCTGCACCACTTCCTTCATGGCTGGATTTAGCCTCCTCTGTGGTTGAACCACTGGTTTGGCATTATCCTCCAACAGGATCTTGTGCATGCATCTAGCTGGGCTAATGCCCTTGAGATCACTTATGGACCACCCAAGAGCTGTCTTGTGCGTCCTTAGCACTTTAATCAGTGCTTCCTCTTCCTGTGGATTTAAAGCAGAGCTTATAATCACTGGAAAAGTGCCATCCTCTCCCAGGAATGCGTATTTCAGGGATGATGGTAGTGGTTTGAGTTCAGGCTTAGGAGGTTTATCCTCCTCCTGAGGAATTTTCGAAAATCCCTTTGCCTCCTCTGGCTCTTCCTGATCAGTTTGAGCATCTTTGAAGATGTCCTCAAGCTCTGATTCTAGGCTTTCAGTCATATTGATCTCTTCTACCAGAGAGTCAATAATGTCAGCGCCCATGCAGTCCTCTGGTGTGTCTGGATGCTGCATAGCTTTTACAGCATTCAACTTGAACTCATCCTCATTGACTCTCAAGGTTACTTCCCCCTTTTGTACATCAATGAGAGTTCGTCCAGTTGCTAGGAAAGGTCTTTCTAGAATGAGAGTTGCACTCTTATGCTCCTCCATTTCCAGCACCACAAAGTCAGTTGGAAAGGCAAATGGCCCAACCTTGACAATCATGTCCTCTATTATGCCTGATGGGTGTTTAATGGAGCCATCAGCAAGTTGGAGGCATATCCTGGTTGGTTTGACTTCTCCAATCAACCCAAGCTTTCTGATGGTGGATGCAGGTATTAAATTGATGCTTGCTCCAAGATCACATAAAGCTGTCTTGGTGCAAGTGCCTTCTAATGTGCATGGTATCAGAAAGCTTCCAGGATCTTGAAGCTTTTCTGGTAAGCTTTTTAGAATGACTGCACTGCATTCTTCAGTGAGAAACACTTTTTCAGTTTCTCTCCAATCCTTCTTATGACTTAAGATCTCTTTCATGAACTTAGCATAAGAAGGTATTTGCTCAAGTGCCTCTGCAAACGGAATCTTTATTTCAAGAGTCCTTAAATAGTCTGCAAAGCGGGCAAATTGCTTATCCTGTTCCGCTTTGCGGAGTTTCTGAGGATAAGGCATCTTGGCTTGATATTCCTCAACCTTAGATGCTGCAGGTTTATTCCTTACAGAAGTGGTTGAAGAAGCCTTGTTAGAGGGATTACTGTCAGCACTCTCAGGTGTCTGATTTTCCCTTGGCGTTTGAACGCCAGGAATGGGTGAAGTTTGGGCGTTAAACGCCAACTTCTCTCCCTTTTCTGGCGTTTGAACGCCAGAACTGGGCAAGGAATGGGCGTTTAACGCCAACTTTCCTTCCCTTTCTGGCGTTTGAACGCCAGTATTCCTCTCTGGGCTCTTACTGTCCTCAGAGGGATTTTGAACAGTGGTTTGGTTGTCCTCTGTCATTTGTTCCTTATTTGGCTTTTTGCTCTTTTGAGCAGTGTTATTTAAGTTCTTCCCACTCCTCAATTGAACTGCTTGACACTCCTCTGTTATCTGTTTAGATATTTGCTGTTTTGCTTGATTTAACTGTAGTTCTATGCTCTTATTAGCAACTTTAGTCTCATGGAGCATTTCTTTAAATTCTGCTAACTGTTCTGTCATCAGGAGAAGTTGTTGATTAAGCTCAATTATTTGTTCTTGAGGATTAGGATCAGTGACTAATGCCATGACCTCCTCTTTTGGAACGAACTCATTGCTAGAATATAAGTATTGGTTTCTAGCAACAGTGTCTATAAGCTCTTGAGCTTCTTCAATTGTCTTCCTCATGTGTATAGATCCACCAGCTGAGTGGTCTAAAGACATCTGAGCTTTTTCTGTAAGCCCATAGTAGAAAATGTCTAACTGTACCCACTCTGAAAACATTTCAGATGGACATTTCCTTAGCATACCTCTATACCTCTCCCAGGCATTATAAAGGGATTCATTATCCTCTTGTTTAAAGCCTTGGATGTCCAGCCTTAGCTGTGTCATCCTCTTTGGAGGGTAAAAATGATTCAGGAATTTGTCTGACAACTGTTTCCATGTCTTTATGCTGTAGGTTGGTTATTCAACCACCTTTTAGCTTGATCTTTTACAGCAAATGGAAACAGTAATAGTCTGTAGACATCCTGATCTACCTCTTTATCATGTACTGTGTCAGCAATTTGTAAGAACTGTGCCAGAAACTCAGTAGGTTCCTCCTGTGGAAGACCGGAATACTGGCAATTTTGCTGCACTATGATAATGAGTTGAGGATTTAGCTCAAAGCTGCTTGCTTTGATGGGAGGTATACAGATGCTACTCCCATATGCAGCTGTAATAGGGTTAGCATAAGACCCCAGAGTCCTTTTGGACTGATTAATTCCACTTAAGTCCATGATGGACAAAAGGGAAATGATGATGATTGCAAAGAGATGAATTTTGTTTATTTTTATTTTTTTTGAAATAACCGAAAAAAAAGGAAATTAAAATAAAATAAAATAAAACAAAAGGAAAATAAGATAAAATTCGAAAATTAAAAATAAAATAAGATCAAAGCAAATTGAGAACTGAATCAATTAGTAAAAAAAAGATTTTGAAAACAGCAATTAAAAAGATATGATTGAAAAATTTTTATGAAAAAGATTTGATTTTTAAAAAGAGGAAAGAGAAAAACAGCAAAAAGACACCAAACTTAAAATTTTAGAAAATCAAACACTAATTTTTTCGAAAATTTTAAAGGAGAGACACAAAGAGGACACCAAACTTAGAACTTTTATAGATCAAAAAGAAACTAAGGACATGCAAATTCGAAAAACTAAAAGAAAAACAAAAGCATGCAATTGACCAACTTAAAATATGAACTAGACTCAACTAAAAGACTCTAAACCAACAAAAACAAAAACAGTCCTAATCTAAGCAACAAGATAAGCCGTCAGTTGTCCAAACTCGAACAATCCCCGGCAACGGCGCCAAAAACTTGGTGCACAAAATTGCAATAACACTTTTGCAATCCCGCACAACTAACCAGCAAGTGCATGGGTCGTCCAAGTAATACCTTGCGTGAGCAAGGGTCGATCCCACGGAGATTGTCGGCTTGAAGCAAGCTATGGGTATCTTGTAAATCTTAGTCAGGATATCAGAAATTATCAGGATGATTGTAAAAAAAAGCAAAAGAACATGAAAAGGTACTGGTTTTGCAGTAAGGGAGAATAGGTTGAGGTTTGGAGATGCTCCATCTTCTGAATCTCTGCTTTTACTGTCTTCTTCTTCAAACACGCAAGTCTCCTTCCATGGCAAGCTGTGTGTAGGGTTTCACGTTGTCAGTGGCTACCTCCCACCTCTCAGTGAAAGCGATTGCATATGCTCTGTCACAGCATAGCGGAATTCATCTGTCGGTTTCTCAATCAGGCCGGAATAGAATCCAGTGATTCTTTTGCGTCTGTCACTAAAGCCCCGCCTTCAGGAGATTGAAGCACGTCACAGTCATCAATCATTGAATCCTACTCAGAATACCACAGACAAGGTTTAGGACCTTCCGGATCTCTTGAATGCCGCCATCAGTCCTAGCTTATACACGAAGATTCCGATTAAAGAATCAAGAGATATCTACTTAATCTAAGATAGAAACGGAGGTGGTTGTCAGTCACACGTTAATAGTTGAGAATATGATGAGTGTCACAGATCATCACATTCGTCCGGGTTAAGAGCAAGTGATATCTTAGAATGGAAGCAAGCTGATTGAATAAGAAACATAGTAATTGCATTAACATCAGGACACAGCAGAGCTCCTCACCCCCAACCATGGGGTTTAGAGGCTCATACTGTGGAAAGAAACGTGTAAGAAATGTTATGAGGTCATAAGGTACGATACAATGTCAAAAGTCCTATTAATAGTAAACTAGTGTCCTAAGGTTTACAGAAATGAGTAAATGACAGAAAAATCCACTTCGGGCCCACTTGGTGTGTGCTTGGGCTGAGCAATGAAGGAATTTCGTGTAGAGACCTTTCTGGAGTTAACGCCAGCTTTCATGCCAGTTTGGGGTTTAACTCCAATTTTTATGCCAGTTCCGGCGTTTAACGCTGGAATTTCTGTAGGTGACTTTGAGCGCCGGTTTGGGCCATCAAATCTTGGGCAAAGTATGGACTATTATATATTGCTGGAAAGCCCAGGATGTCTACTTTCCAATGCCGTTGAGAGCGCGCCAATTGGGCTTCTGTAGCTCCAGAAAATCCACTTCGAGTGCAGGGAGGTCAGAATCCAACAGCATCTGCAGTCCTTTTTGGTCTCTGGATCAGATTTTTGCTCAGGACCCTCAATTTCAGCCAGAAAATACCTGAAATCACAGAAAAACACACAAACTCATAGTAAAGTCCAGAAAAGTGAATTTTAATTAAAAACTAATAAAAATATACTAAAAACTAACTAAAAGATACTAAAAACATACTAAAAACAATGCCAAAAAGCGTACAAATTATCCGCTCATCAAGCATACTCTAGCTGTGTGTATATGCTATTTAGGATGTCTTCTAGACATATATAGCATAAATTTTTATGAGCATACTTTTGGGAATTCGAAATACTAGACTTGAGATATTAAGACTGATCACCTTAATATCAATTGTTTGGTATGGACAAGACCCAAAGGATGTCTCATGGATGCGAGCAAGGTTATTGGTGCACGAAATTGCAATCACACTTTTGCGATTCCGCACAACTAACCAGCAAGTGCACTGGGTTGTCCAAATAATACCTTACGTGAGTAAGGGTCGATCCCACGGAGATTGTCGGCTTGAAGCAAGCTATGGTTATCTTGTAACTCTTAGTCAGGATATCAATAATTATCAAGGTTGATTGTGAAAAGTAAAAGAATATGAAATAAGTACTTGTTTTGCAGTAATGGAGAACAGGTTGAGGTTTTGGAGATGCTCTATCTTCTGAATCTCTGCTTTCCTACTGTCTTCTTCTTAAGCACGCTAGGCTCCTTCCATGGCAAGCTGTATGTAGGTTTCACTATGTCAATGGCTACCTCCATCCTCTCAGTGAAAATGTTCAACGCGCTCTGTCACAGCACGGCTAATCATCTGTCGGTTCTCAATCAGCTTGGAATAGAATCCAGTGATTCTTTTGCGTCTGTTACTAACGCCCAGCCTTCAGGAGTTTGAAGCTCGTCACAGTCATTCATCCTTGAATCCTACTCAGAATACCACAGACAAGGTTTAGACCTTCCGGATTCTCTGAATGCCGCCATCAGTTCTAGCTTATACACGAAGATTCTGATTAAAGAATCCAAGAGATATTATCAATAAAGTAGAACAGAGGTGATTGTCAGGCACACGTCATAGGTGAGAATGATGATGAGTGTCACGGATCATCGCTTCATCAAGTTTAGGAACAAGTGATATCTTAGAATAGAAGCAAGCATGATTGAATGAAAAAACAGTAGTAATTGCATTAATCCATCAGACACAGAGCTCTCACCCCAACCATTAAAGTGTCATGAGGTACAGATACAATGTCAAAAGATCCTATTAATAGTGAACTAGTAACCTAGGGTATACAAAAATGAGTAAATGATGTAAAAATCCACTTCCGGGGTCCACTTGGTGTGTGCTTGGGCTGAGCAATGAAGCTTTTATGTGTAGAGACTTTTCTGGAGTTAAACGCCAGCTTTTATGCCAGTTTGGGCGTTTAACTCCAATTCTTATGCCAGTTCCGGCGTTAAACGCCGGAAATTCTGAAGCTGATTTGCAACGCCGATTTGGACCATCAAATCTCGGGCAAAGTATAAACTATTATGCACTGATGGAAAGCTCAGGATGTCTACTTTCCAACGCCATTGAGAGCGCGCCAATTGGGCTTCTGTAGCTCCAGAAAATTCATTTCGAGTGCAGGGAGGTCAGAATCCAACAGCATCTGCAGTCCTTTTTTAGCCTCTGAATCAGATTTTTGCTCAGGTCCCTCAATTTCAGCCAGAAAATACCTGAAATCACAGAAAAACACACAAACTCATAGTAAAGCCCAGAAAAGTGAATTTTAACTAAAAATAAAAAATATAATAAAACTAACTAAAATATACTAAAAAAATACTAAAAACAATGCCAAAAAGCGTATAAATTATCCGCTCATCACAACACCAAACTTAAATTGTTGCTTGTCCCCAAGCAACTGAAAATCAAAATAGAATAAAAAGAAGAGAATATACTATAGACTCCAAAATATCAAAGAAACTTAGCTCCAATTAGATGAGCGGGACTAGTAGTTTTTTGCTTCTGAACAGTTTTGGCATCTCACTTTATCCTTTGAAGTTTAGAATGATTGTCATCTATAGGAACTCAGAACTCAGATAGTGTTATTGATTCTCCTAGTTTAGTATGATGACTCTTGAACATAGCTACTTTGTGAGTCTTGGCTGTGGCCCAAAGCACTTTGTATTCCAGTATTACCACCGGATACATTCATGCCACAGACACATATTTGGGTGAACCTTTTCAGATTGTGACTCTGCTTTGCTAGAGTCCCCAATTAGAGGTGTCCAGGGTTCTTAAGCACACTCTTTTTGCCTTGGATCACAACTTTATTATTTTTTTCTTTTTCCTCTTCTCTCAATTTTTTTACTCACTGCTTTTTCTTGCTTCAAGAATCAATTTGATAATTTTTCAGATCCTCAATAACATTTCTCCTTTTCCATCATTCTTTCAAGAGCCAACAAATTTAACATTCTTAAAGCAACAAGTTCAAAAGACATATGCACTGTTCAAGCATTCATTCAGAAAACAAAAAGTATTATCACCACATCAAACTAATTCAACTAGTTTCAAAGATGAATTCGAAATTCTGTACTTCTTGTTCTTTTGTGATTAGAGCATTTTTCATTTAAGAGAGGTGATGGATTAATAGGACATTCATAGCTTTAAGACATGAACCTTAAATTTTATTAATCATGAATTAAGAACAAGACTCAAAGATAGATATAAGATAAGACTAATAGAAAACAAAAATTTAAATAGACTCCTAATGATAGAGGTTATCACAGAGTTAGGACTCAACAACCTTGATTTTGAGAAGTGGATGCTCCCTCAACTTGTGGGGTGAGCTTTTGGCGTTTTAACTCTTGAAGTTCACGCCCCTGCTTCTCTTGTTCCTTCAGCAATTTGCAGAGCATGCAGTTCTGATTCTACTGTTCTTCCTTAAGTTGTTCCATAGTTTCTTGCAGCTTGGTGATAGATGCTTCTAGGCTGGCCCAGTAGTCAATTTCAGGAAATTCAGGGAGGAACTCCTGTGCCCTCTTTTTGATGGAGTTGTCTTGCATTTGTCCTTCCATTGACTTCTTGGTGATTGGATGTTCAATTGGGATGAATTCATCTACTCCCATCTTCACCCCAGCCTCTTTACAGAGCAAGAAGATCAAGCTTGGGTAAGCCAGTTTGGCTTCAGTAGAATTCTTGTTTGCAATTGTGTAGATCTCACAAGCAATCAGATGATGAACCTCCACTTCTCTTCCAAGCATAATGCAATGAATCATCACTGCTCTCTTGATAGTGACCTCAGAACGGTTGCTAGTGGGCAATATGGAATGCCCAATAAAGTCTAGCCAGCCTCTTGCAATTGGTTTGAGGTCTCCCCTCTTGAGTTGGTTTGGGACACCTTTTGAATTGGTTATCCACTTAGTTCCAGGGAGGCAAATGTCCTCTAGAACTTGATCCAATCCCTTATCTGCTCTCACCATTCTCCTATTAAAGGATTCAGGATCATCTTGCAGTTGAGGCAATTTTAAGACCTCTCTTATTTTGTCCAGATGGAAGTAGATAACTTTCCCTCTGACCATGGTTCTGTAAGTATGAAAAGCAGTTCCAGTCATTCTCTGCTTATCTGTCAGCCACAGATTTGAGTAGAATTCCTAAACCATGTTTCTTCCAACCTTAATCTCAGGATTGGTTAGAATTTCCCATCCTCTGTTTTGAATTTGCTCTTGGATCCCCGGATATTCATCTTCTTTTAGATCGAATTTGACTTCCGGGATCACTGACCTCAGACCCATTATTTTGTGATAATGGTCTCATGTTCTTTAGTTAAGAACTTCTCTTGATTCCAAAGACTCTTTGGATTATTCTCTTTCTTGCCTCTTGAGTTGGTTTGTTTTCTCTTAGGAGCCATGATCTTGATGATTCTTTGCTTAGTGATCACGGAAAAGCACACCAAACTTAGAGGTTTGCTTGCCCTCAAGCAAAAGAAAGGAAAGAGGGGAGAGAGGAGGAGAGCAAATTCGAATGGTGGGGAGAAAGGGATGGCCGGACATGTATTTATAAGGGAGGGGGAGAGAATTCGAAAATTTTGAAGGAGACTTGAGAAGATATGGAAAGAATTTGAGAAATGTTGGAGTTTTTAAAGAAGATTTGGGAAGGATTTGAGAGAGATTTGAAGAATGATTTTAGTTTTTGAAAATTTGAGGGTGAATGATGAAAGTTTGAAATGTTTATAGAAAATTATGGATCAAAAAGGAAAGTTTGAAAAATTTTAATTAGAAAGCAAAATTCTGTCCCCCACCTTTTTGGCGTTAAACGCCCAGAATGGTATCCATTCTGGCGTTTAACGCCCAATGTTGGCCATTGTGGGCGTTTAAGCCCAGCCAGGTACCTGGCTGGCGTTAAACGCCAGAATTCCCTTCATCACTAGGCGTTTTGCTAAACGCCCAGGATGCTGCACACCTGGCGTAAACGCCCAGAATGGTGCCCATTCTGGCGTTTAACGCCCAAAATGGCACCTTTACTGGCGTTAAACGCCCAGAATGGTGCCCATTCTGGCGTTTAACGCCCAAAGTACCCCTTACTGGCGTTTTTTCGCCAGCAAGCTCTTTTTCTCTGCTTTTTGCGCTGAATCCTTCTGTAACTCTGTGAATTCCTTCAATTTTGATAATTGCCCTTTGAGAATATGTATCAAACTTTGATTAAACAAAACAGATAACTTGCTAATGACTGGGTTACCTCCCAGCAAGCGCTTCTTTATTGTCTTTAGCTGGACCTTCACTGAGAATCATTCAAGCCTCAGTTTTGAGCATTCCTGCTCAAAATTGCTTTCAAGATAATGCTTGATCCTCTGTCCATTAACAATGAACTTTTTGTCAGAATCAGTATCCTGAAGCTCAACATATCCATATGGTGATACTCCTGTAATCACATACGGACCCCTCCAGCGAGATTTAAGTTTTCCTGGGAATAGTCTGAGCCTAGAGTTGAAGAGCAAAACTTTTTGTCCTAGCTCAAAGACTCTGGATGACAACTTCTTGTCATGCCACTTCTTTGCCTTTTCCTTATAAATCTTTGCATTTTCAAAGGCACTGAGTCTAAATTCATCTAGCTCATTTAGTTGGAGCAATCTTTTTTCACCAGCTAACTTAGCATCCAGGTTTAGGAATCTGGTTGCCCAGTAGGCTTTATGTTCCAGTTCCACGGGCAGATGACAGGCCTTGCCATACACAAGTTGGTATGGAGAGGTTCCTATTGGAGTCTTGAATGCTGTTCTGTATGCCCACAGAGCATCATCCAAGCTCTTTGCCTAATCCTTTCTACGGACAATTACAGTCCGTTCTAGGATTCATTTTAGCTCTCTGTTAGAGACTTCAGCTTGCCCATTTGTCTGTGGATGATACGGGGTTGCCACTTTGTGATAATTCCATATCGGACCATAGTAGAGTAGAGCTGTTTATTGCAGAAATGAGTACCCCCATCACTTATTAGGACTCTGAGAACACCAAATCTGCTGAAGATGTGTTTCTGTAGGAATTTTAGCACGGTCTTAATATCATTAGTGGGTGTAGCAATTGCTTTTACCCACTTAGATACATAGTCCACCGCCACCAGAATGTAAGTGTTTGAGTATGATGGTGGGAACGGACGCATGAAGTCAATCCCCCATACATCAAACAATTCAATCTCTAAGATCCCTTGTTGAGGCATGGCGTATCCGTGAGGCAAGTTACCAGCTCTTTGGCAGCTGTCACAGTTACGCACAAACTCTCGGGCATCTATATAGAGAGTAGGCCAGTAGAAGCCACATTGGAGGACCTTAGTGGCTGTTCGCTCACTTCCAAAATGTCCCCCATACTGTGATCCATGGCAGTGCCATAGGATCCTTTGTGCTTTCTCTCTGGGTACACATCTGCGGATCATTCCGTCTGCACATCTCTTAAAGAGATATGGCTCATCCCATAGGTAGTACTTGGCATCTGAAATTAATTTTTTTCTTTGCACCCTGCTGTACTCCTGGGGTATGAATCTCACAGCTTTGTAATTTGCAATATCTGCAACCATGGAGCTTCCTGAATGGCAAAGAGTGCTCATCTGGGAAAGTCTCAGAGATCTCAGTAGAAGGGAGGGACGCCCCAGCTACTGGTTCTATTCGGGACAGATGATCAGCTACTTGGTTCTCTGTCCCTTTTCTGTCTCTTATTTCTATATTAAACTCTTGCAGAAGCAACACCCATCTTATGAGCCTGGGTTTTGAATCCTGCTTTGTGAGTAAGTACTTAAGAGCAGCATGGTCAGTGTACACAATCACCTTTGATCCCACTAGATAGGATCTAAACTTGTCAATGGCATAGACCACTGCAAGTAACTCTTTTTCTGTGGTTGTGTAATTCTTCTGTGCATCATTTAGAACACGGCTGGCATAATAAATGACGTGCAGAAGCTTGTTATGCCTCTGTCCCAACACTGCACCAATGGCATGGTCACTGGCATCACACATTAGTTCGAATGGCAATGTCCAGTCTGGTGCAGAGATGACTGGTGCTGTGACCAGCTTGGCTTTCAGGGTCTCAAATGCCTGCAGACACTATGTGTCAAACACAAATGGTGTGTCGGCAGCTAGCAGGTTGCTCAGAGGTTTAGCAATTTTCGAAAAATCCTTTATAAACCTTCTGTAGAATCCTGCATGTCCCAGAAAGCTTCTGATTGCCTTAACATTGGCAGGTGGTGGTAATTTTTCAATTACCTCTACCTTTGCCTTATCCACCTCTATTCCCTTGCTTGAAATTTTGTGCCCAAGGACAATTTCTTCAGTCACCATAAAGTGACATTTCTCCCAGTTTAAAACCAGGTTAGTCTCTTGGCACCTTTTCAGGACAAGTGATAGGTGGTTAAGACAGGAGCTGAATGAGTCTCCATATACTGAGAAGTCATCCATGAAGACTTCCAGAAATTTCTCTACCATATCTGAGAAGATAGAGAGCATGCACCTTTGAAAGGTTGCAGGTGCATTGCACAGACCAAATGGCATCCTTCTATAGGCAAACACGCCAGAAGGGCAAGTAAATGTTGTCTTCTCTTGGTCCTGAGGATCTACTGCAATTTGGTTGTAGCCTGAATAGCCATCCAAAAAACAGTAATAATCATGACCAGCTAATCTTTCTAGCATTTGGTCTATGAATGGTAAAGGAAAATGATCCTTTCTGGTGGCTGTATTGAGTCTTCTATAATCAATACACATGCGCCACCCTGTGACTGTCCTTGTAGGAACTAGTTCATTTTTTTCATTATGAACCACTGTCATGCCTCCCTTTTTGGGAACAACTTGGACAGGGCTCACCCAGGGGCTATCAGAAATAGGATAAATAATCCCAGCCTCCAGTAATTTAGTGACCTCTTTCTGCACCACTTCCTTCATGGCTGGATTTAGCCTCCTCTGTGGTTGAACCACTGGTTTGGCATTATCCTCCAACAGGATCTTGTGCATGCATCTAGCTGGGCTAATGCCCTTGAGATCACTTATGGACCACCCAAGAGCTGTCTTGTGTGTCCTTAGCACTTGAATCAGTACTTCCTCTTCCTGTGGATTTAAAGCAGAGCTTATGATCACTGGAAAAGTGTCACCCTCTCCCAGAAATGCATACTTCAAGGATGGTGGTAGTGGTTTGAGCTCAGGTTTGGGAGGCTTATCCTCCTCCTGAGGAATTTTCAAAAATTCTTTTGTTTCCTCTGGTTCTTCCTGATCAGGCTGAACATCCTTGAAGATGTCCTCTAGCTCTGATTCTAGACTTTCAGTCATATTGATCTCTTCCACCAAAGAGTCAATAATGTCAACGCCCATGCAGTCATTTGGTGTGTCTGGGTGCTGCATAGCTTTTACAGCATTCAACTTGAACTCATCCTCATTGACTCTCAGGGTTACTTCCCCTTTTTGTACATCAATGAGAGTTCGTCCAGTTGCTAGGAAAGGTCTTCCTAGAATGAGAGTTGCACTATTGTGCTCCTCCATTTCCAGCACTACAAAGTCAGTTGGAAAGGCGAATGGCCCAACCTTGACAATCATGTCCTCAATTATGCCTGATGGATATTTAATGGAGCCATCAGCAAGTTGGAGGCATATCCGGGTTGGTTTGACTTTTTCAGTCAACCCAAGCTTTCTGATAGTGGATGCAGGTATTAGATTGATACTTGCTCCAAGGTCACACAGGGCTGTCTTGGTGCAAGCACCTTCTAATGTGCATGGTATCATAAAGCTTCCTGGATCTTGAAGCTTTTCTGATAAGCTTTTCAGAATGACTGCACTGCATTCTTCAGTGAGAAACACTTTTTCAGTTTCTCTCCAATCCTTCTTATGACTTAAGATCTCTTTCATGAACTTAGCATAAGAAGGTATTTGCTCAAGTGCCTCTGCAAACGGAATCTTTATTTCAAGAGTCCTTAAATAGTCTGCAAAGCGGGCAAATTGCTTATCCTGTTCTGCTTGGCGGAGTTTCTGAGGATAAGGCATCTTGGCTTTATATTCCTCAACCTTAGTTGCTGCAGGTTTATTCCTTACAGAGGTGGTTGGAGAAGCCTTTTTAGAGGGGTTACTATCAGCACTCTCAGGTGTCTGATTCCCCATTGGCGTTTGAATGCCAGGATTGGGTGAGGAATGGGCGTTTAGCGCCAACTTTTCCCCCTTTTCTGGCGTTTGAACGCCAGAACTGGGCAGGGAATGGGCGTTTAACGCCAACTTTTTCCCCTTTTCCTCTGTCAATTGTTCCTTTATTGGCTTTTTGCTATTTTGAGTAGTGTTATTCAATGTCTTCCCACTCCTCAGTTGAACTGCTTGGCATTCTTCTGTTATCTGTTTAGATAACTACTGTTTTGCCTGATTCAACTGTGATTCTATGTTCTTGTTAGCAATTTTAGTTTCTTGGAGCATCTCTTTAAATTCTGCTAACTGTTTTGTCATCAGGTGTAATTGCTGATTAAGCTCAACCATCTGTTCTTGAGGATTAGGATCAGTGGCTACTGCCATAACTTCTTCTTTTGTAAATGACTCATTGCTAGAGTACAAATGTTGATTTCTAGCAACAGTATCTATAAGCTCTTGAGCCTCTTCAATCGTCTTCCTCATATGTATAGATCCACCAGCTGAGTGGTCTAGAGACATCTAAGCTTTTTTTGTAAGCCCATAGTAGAAGATGTCTAACTGCACCCACTCTGAAAACATTTCAGAGGGGCATTTTCTTAGCATACATCTATACCTCTCCCAGGCATTATAAAGGGATTCATTATCCTCTTGTTTAAAGCCTTGGATGTCCAGCCTTAGCTGTGTCATCCTTTTTGGAGGGTAAAATTGATTTAGGAATTTGTCTGATAACTGTTTCCATGTCTTTATGCTTGCTATAGGTTGGTTATTCAACCACCTCTTAGCTTGATCTTTTACAGCAAATGGAAACAGTAATAATCTGTAGACATCCTGATCCACCTCTTTATCACGTACTGTGTCAGCAAGTTGTAAGAATTATGCCAGAAACTTAGTAGGTTCTTCCTGTGGAAGACCGGAATACTGGCAATTTTGCTGCACCATGATAATGAGTTGAGGGTTTAGCTCAAAGCTGCTTGCTTTAATGGGAGGTATACAGATGCTACTCCCATATGCAGCTGTAATGGGGTTAGCATATGACCCCAGAGTCCTTCTGGACTGCTCAATTCCACTTAGGTCCATGATGGAGAAAGGGAATATGATATGGATTCACAAGTAAAGTATATTTTTTTTGATTTGACCGAAAATAATAAAATAAAACAAATAGAAAATAAAATCAAATTTCGAAAACTAAAAGAAAATAAGATCAAAGCAGATTGAAAACTAAATCAATTAGTTAATTAAAAAGATTTTGGAATTAGCAATTGAAAATATATGATTGAAAATTATTTGGAAAAAGATTTAATTTTTGCAATGAGGAAAGAAAAAAACAACAAAATGACACCAAACTTAAAATTTTTAGAAAATCAGACACAAATTTTCAAAAACTTAAAGGAAAACACAAAGAAGACACCAAACTTAGAATTTTTAAAGAACAAGAAAGGACTAAGAACATGCAATTTCGAAAAATTAAAAGAAAACAAAAGCATGCAATTGACACCAAACTTAAAATATGAAACTAAACTCAAATAAAAGACTCTAGACCAACAAAAATAAAACAGTCCTAATCTAAGCAACAAGATAGACCGTCAGTTGTCTAAACTCGAACAATCTCCGACAACGGCGCCAAAAACTTGGTGCACGAAATTGCAATCACACTTTTGCAATTCCACACAACTAACCAGCAAGTGCACTGGGTCGTCCAAGTAATACCTTACGTGAGTAAGGGTCGATCCCACGGAGATTGTCTGCTTGAAGCAAGCTATGGTTATCTTGTAACTCTTAGTCAGGATATCAATAATTATCAGGGTTGATTGTGAAAAGTAAAAGAACATGAAATAAGTACTTGTTTTGCAGTAATGGAGAACAGGTTGAGGTTTTGGAGATGCTCTATCTTCTGAATCTCTGCTTTCCTACTGTCTTCTTCTTCAAGCACGCTAGGCTCCTTCCATGGCAAGCTGTATGTAGGGTTTCACCGTTGTCAATGGCTACCTCCCATCCTCTCAGTGAAAATGTTCAACGCGCTCTGTCACAGCACGTCTAATCATCTGTCGGTTCTTAATCAGGTTGGAATAGAATCCAGTGATTCTTTTGCGTCTGTTACTAACGCCCAGCCTTCAGGAGTTTGAAGCTCGTCACAGTCATTCAATCCTTGAATCCTACTCAGAATACCACAGACAAGGTTTAGACCTTCCGGATTCTCTTGAATGCCGCCATCAGTTCTAGCTTATACCACGAAGATTCTGATTAAAGAATCCAAGAGATATCTACTCAATCTAAAGTAGAACGGAGGTGATTGTCAAGCACACGTTCATAGGTGAGAATGATGATGAGTGTCACGGATCATCGCATTCATCAAGTTTAGGAACAAGTGATATCTTAGAATAGAAGCAAGCATGATTGAATGAAAAACAGTAGTAATTGCATTAATCCATCAAGACACAGCAGAGCTCCTCACCCCCAACCATGGGGTTTAGAGACTCATGCTGTAGAAGGTACAATGTAAAACGTGTAAAGTGTCATGAGGTACAGATACAATGTCAAAAGATCCTATTAATAGTGAACTAGTAACCTAGGGTATACATAAATGAGTAAATGACGTAAAAATCCACTTCTGGGGTCCACTTGGTGTGTGCTTGGGCTGAGCATTGAAGCTTTTATGTGTAGAGACTTTTTCTAGAGTTAAACGCCAGCTTTTATGCCAGTTTGGGCGTTTAACTCCAATTCTTATGCCAGTTCCGGCGTTAAACGCTGGGAATTCTGAAGCTGATTTGCAACGCCAATTTGGGCCATCAAATCTCGGGCAAAGTATGGACTATTATACATTGCTGGAAAGCCCAGGATGTCTACTTTCCAACGCCGTTAAGAGAGCGCCAATTGAGCTTCTATAGCTCCAGAAAATTCATTTCGAGTGCAGGGAGGTCAGAATCCAACAGCATCTGCAGTCCTTTTTTAGCTTCTGAATCAGATTTTTGCTCAGGCCCCTCAATTTCAGCCAGAAAATACCTGAAATCACAGAAAAACACACAAACTCATAGTAAAGCCCAGAAAAGTGAATTTTAACTAAAAACTAATAAAAATATAATAAAAACTAACTAAAATATACTAAAAACATACTAAAAACAATACCAAAAAGCGTATAAATTATCCGCTCATCAGTTATACAGTTGATTTTAAAGCTGCTTTGGAGAATATGGTTGTTGTGGTGCGAGATACTGATAAAGGGATGGAGCAAACAAACTAGGAACGATGAAGGAGGCAGTAATAGACTTAGTAGTGGAGACAATGAAGGGATTTGAACTCGTACAGCAAGAGTAAAGGTCAATGGCTTTTAGTTTGAGAGGTAAAAAGATTCAAGGAGATGTTCGGTGGGAGCGAGTAAAGGATTAAGCTCTTAGTTATTTATAATTTGAGTGGTGTTGCGAAAGCGCGGTGATTTGATGACTCTAGAGTTGTTGTGATGTGAGAAAGGAGTCTTGGGATAGGAGATTGTTTCGAAGATTGGCAAAGGATCAAGGAATGAGAGGTGTGAGTGTGTTATTTAGGTTATAACGGATTGAATTAGACTAAGAGATTGAGGAATTGATTAGTGTTTGAGATAGTTGAGAAGGATTAGAGATTTATTTGATTTAGATGGAACCCATGGAGGGTAAGTGATGAGCGGATAATTTATACGCTTTTTTGGCATTGTTTTTAGTATGTTTCTAGTAGGATTTAGTTAGTTTTTAGTTTATTTTTATTAGTTTTTAATTAAAATTCACTTTTCTGGACTTTACTATGAGTTTGTGTGTTTTTCTGTTATTTCAGGTATTTTCTGGCTGAAATTGAGGGACCTGAGCAAAAATCTGATTCAGAGACTGAAATGGACTGCAGATGCTGTTGGATTCTGACCTCCCTGCACTCGAAGTAGATTTTCTGGAGCTACAGAAGCCCAATTGGCGCGTTCTCAACGGCGTTGGAAAGTAGACATCTTGGGCTTTCCAGCAATATATGATAGCTCATACTTTGCCCAAGATTTGATGGCCCAAACCGGCGTTCAAAGTCACCCTCAGAATTCCCAGCGTTAAACGCCGGAACTGGCACCAAAGTGGGAGTTAAACGCCCAAACTGGCACAAAAGCTGGCGTTTAACTCCAAGAAGAGTCTCTACACGAAAATGCTTCAATGCTCAGCCCAAGCACACACCAAGTGGGCCCGAAAGTGGATTTTTATGTCATTTACTCACCTTTGTAATTCTTAAGCTACTAGTTCTCTATAAATAGGACCTTTTGCTATTGTATTTTCATCTTTGGATCTTAGATCATCTTGAGATCTTTGAATCTTTTGATCACTGGGGTGGCCTCACGGCCATGCCTAGACCTTGTTCTTATGTATTTTCAACGGTGGAGTTTCTACACACCATAGATTAAGGTGTGGAGCTCTGCTGTACCTCGAGTATTAATGCAATTACTATTGTTCTTCTATTCAATTCCGCTTGTTCTTGTTCTAAGATACCACTTGTTCTTTAACTTGATGAATGTGATGATCCGTGACACTCATCATCATTCTCACCTAGGAACGTGTGCCTGACAACCACCTCCATTCTACCTTAGATTGGGTGGATATCTCTTAGATTCCTGATACACGACGCATGGTTGCTGCTCGCCTGATGATGAGCGGATAATTTATACGCTTTTTGGCATTGTTTTTAGGTAGTTTTTAGTAAGTTTAAGCTACTTTTAGGGATGTTTTCATTAGTTTTTATGTTAAATTCACATTTCTGGACTTTACTATGAGTTTGTGTGTTTTTATGTGATTTCAGGTAATTTCTGGCTGAAATTGAGGGACTTGAGCAAAACTCTGAAAAAGGCTGACAAAAGGACTGCTGATGCTATTGGAATCTGACCTCCCTGCACTCGAAATGGATTTTCTGGAGCTACAGAACTCCAATTGGCGCGCTCTTAACGGCGTTGGAAAGTAGACATCCAGAGCTTTCCAGCAATATATAATAGTCCATACTTTGTTCGGAAATTGACGACGTAACTTGGCGTTGAACGCCAAGTACATGCTGCTGTCTGGAGTTAAACGCCAGAAAAACGTCATGATCCGGAGTTGAACGCCCAAAACACGTCATAACTCGGAGTTCAACTCCAAGAGAAGCCTCAGCTCGTGGATTGATCAAGCTCAGCCCAAGCATACACCAAGTGGGCCCCGGAAGTGGATTTATGCATCAATTACTTACTCATGTAAACCCTAGGAGCTAGTTTATTATAAATAGAACATTTAACTATTGTATTAGACATCTTTTGACAGTTTAATCTCTTGACTGTTTAGCCTTTGATTATTCGGTCTCTTGATCACTCAGGGGGCTGGCCATTCGGCCATGCCTGAACCTTTTACTTATGTATTTTCAACGGTGGAGTTTCTGCACACCATAGATTAAGGGTGTGGAGCTCTGCTGTACCTCAAGTTTCAATACAATTACTATTACTTTTTATTCAATTCTCTCTTATTCTTATTCCAAGATATTCATTCGCACCCAAGAACATGATGAATGTGATGATTATGTGACGCTCATCATCATTCTCACCTATGAACGCGCGTGATTGACAACCACCTACGTTCTACATGCAACCGAGCTTGAATGTGTATCTCTTAGATTCCCCAACAGAATCTTCGTGGTATAAGCTAGATAGATGGCGGCATTCATGAGGATCCGGAAAGTCTAACCTTGTCTGTGGTATTCCGAGTAGGATCCTGGGAATCCGGAAAGTCTAACCTTGTCTGTGGTATTCCGAGTAGGATTCCGGTAATGAATGACTGTGACGTGCTTCAGACTCGCAAGTGCTGGGCGTTAGTGACAGACGCAAAAGAATCAAGGGATTCTATTCCAGTAGGAGCGGGAACCAACCAGTGATTAGCCGTGCTGTGACAGAGCGCGTGAGCGTAGTTTTCACTGCGAGGATGGGATGTAGCCTTCGGCCAGTGTGATGCCTCCAGACGATTAGCCATGCGAGTGACAGCGCAGAGGACCATTTTCCAGAGAGGATACAAAGTAGCCATCGTCGAACGGTGAATCCCTATACACAGCTTGCTATGGAAAGGAGTAAGAAGGATTGAGTTGAAGCAATAGGAAAATAGGCGTTCTTGAGCCATACAGTATCTCCATTCGCTTATCTGAAATTCCCACCAATGAATCTGCATAAGTATTCTATCCCTTTTATTATTTCTATTTTATTATTAATTTTCGAAACCATAAACACATTTAATCTGCCTAACTGAGATTTACAAGGTGACCATAGCTTGCTTCATACCAACAATCTCTGTGGGATCGACCCTTACTCACGTAAGGTTTATTACTTGGACGACCCAGTACACTTGCTGGTTAGTTGAACGGAGTTGTGAATTCAACCGGTGCCATAATAATGATTTCATACAAATACAAAGAATATGGATCACAATTTCGTCCACCAAGTTTTTGGCGCCGTTGCCGGGGATTGTTCGAGTATGGACAACTGACGGTTCATCTTGCTGCTCAGATTAGGTAATTTTCTTTTCAAAAAAATCTTTTTCAAAATTTTTCTTTTGTTTTTCGTTTTTCCAAAACTTGATTTTTCGAAAAAAAAGTTTAATAAATAAAAAAAATCCAAAAAAAATCATAAAATCATAAAAATAAAAAATATTTTGTGTTTCTTGTTTGAGTATTAAGTCAATTTTTAAGTTTGGTGTCAATTGCATGTTTTAAAAATTTTTCTTGCAATTTTCGAAAATCCATGCATTCATAGTGTTCTTCATGATCTTCAAGTTGTTCTTGACAAGTCTTCTTGTTTGATCTTGATGATTTCTTGTTTTGTATTGTTTATTGTTTTTCATGTGCATCTTTGCATTCATATTTTCCAAGCATTAAAAATTTCTAAGTTTGGTGTCTTGCATATTTTCTTTGCATCAAAAATTTTTCAAAATTATGTTCTTGATGTTCATCATGATCTTCAAAGTGTTCTTGGTGTTCATCTTGACATTCATAGCATTCTTGCATGCATTCATTGTTTTGATCTAAAAATTTCATGCATTGAGTAAATTTGTTGTTTTTCTCTCTCCTCATTAAAAATTCAAAAATAAAAAAAATATCTTCTCCTTATTTCCCTCCAAATTTTTGAAATTTTGGGTTGACTTGGTCAAAAATTTTAAAATTAGTTGTTTCTTACAAGTCAAGTCAAAATTTCAATTTTAAAAATCTTATCTTTTCAAAATCTTTTTCAAAAATCATATCTTTTCTATTTTTTTATTATTATTTTCGAAAATTTTAAAAATTATTTTTCAAAAATCTTTTTCTTAGCTTTTATATCTAATTTTCGAAAATTAAGCTAACAATTAATGTGATTGGTTCAAAAATTTGAAGTTTGTTACTTTCTTGTTAAGAAAGGTTCAATCTTTAAATTCTAGAATCTTATCTTGTAGTTTCTTGTTAGTTAAGTCATTTTAAAAATTAAATCTTTTTCAAAATATCTTTTTCTTAAAACTTTTATCTTATCTGTTTATCTTATCCTTTTCAAAATTTTATATTTCAAAATTTGATTTCAAAATATCTTATCTAACTCCTTTTCTTCTTATCTTTTTAAAATTTAATTTCAATATCTTTTTCAAAACCACCTAACTACTTCTCCCTCTTCTATTTTTGAAAAAATATCTCTCTCTTTTCAAAAATTCTTTTTAATTAATTAATTGTTTCAAATTTTAATTTCAATTACATTTATCTCTAATTTTCGAAAATCACTAACCCCTTTTTAAAATTATTTTCGAAATTTTCTTTCTCTTTTCTTCTTCTATTTAATTATTTCTTTACTAACACTTCTCTTCACCTCTCTTCATCCATAAATCCGAATCCATCCTTCTTCATTCTTCTACCCCTTTCTTTTTCTACTAACATAAAGGAATCTCTATACTGTGACATAGAGGATTCCTCTTTCTTTTCTTGTTTTCTTCTCTTTCATATGAGCAGGAACAGGGATAAAGGCACTCTTGTTGAAATTGATCCAGAACCTGAAAGGACTTTGAAGAGAAAATTAAGAGAAGTTAAATTACAACAATCCAGAAACAACCTTTCAGAAATTTTCGAACAAGAGAAGGAGATGGCAGCCGAAAATAATAATAATGCAAGGAGAATGCTTGGTGACTTCACAAAACCAACGTCCAAGTTTGATGGAAGAAGCATCTCCATTCCTGCCATTGGAGCCAACAACTTTGAGCTGAAACCTCAGCAAGTTGCCTTAATGCAACAAAACTGCAAGTTTTATGGACTTCCATCTGAAGATCCTTATCAGTTTTTAACTGAGTTCTTGCAGATCTGTGAGACTGTAAAGACGAATGGAGTTGATCCTGAAGTCTACAGACTCATGCTTTTCCCTTTTGCTGTAAGAGACAGAGCTAGAATATGGTTGGATTCACAACCCAAGGATAGCCTGGACTCCTGGGATAAGCTGGTCACTGCCTTCTTGGATAAATTCTTTCCTCCTCAAAAGCTGAGCAAGCTAAGAGTGGATGTTCAAACCTTCAAACAAAAAGATGGTGAATCCCTCTATGAAGCTTGGGAAAGATACAAGCAGTTGACCAAAAGATGTCCATCTGACATGTTTTTAGAATGGACCATATTAAATATATTCTATTATGGTCTCTCTGAATTTTCGAAAATGTCATTGGACCATTCTGCAGGTGGATCTATTCACCTGAAGAAAACGCCTGAAGAGGCTCAAGAGCTCGTTGACATGGTTGCAAATAACCAGTTCATGTACACTTCTGAGAGGAATTCCGTGAATAATGGGATACCTCAGAAGAAAGGAGTTCTTGAAATTGATGCTCTGAATGCCATATTGGCTCAGAACAAAGTGTTGACTCAACAGGTCAACATGATCTCTCAAAATCTGAATGGATGGCAACATGCATCCAACAGTACTAGAGAGGCAGCTTCTGAAGAAGCTTATGATCCTGAGAACCCTACCATGGCAGAGGTTAATTACATGGGTGAACCTTATGGAAACACCTATAACTCATCATGGAGAAACCATCCAAATTTCTCATGGAAGGATCAACAAAAGCCTCAACAAGGCTTTAACAATGGTGGACGCAACAGGCTGAACAATAGCAAGCCATATCCATCATCTTCTCAGCAACAGACAGAGAATTCTGAACAAAACACCTCTAATTTAGCCAATGTAGTCTCTGATCTGTCAAAGGCCACTTTCAGTTTCATGAGTGAAACAAGATCCTCTATTAGAAATCTGGAGGCACAAGTGGGCCAGCTGAGTAAGAAAGTCATTGAAACTCCTCCCAGTATTCTCCCAAGCAATACAGAAGAGAATCCAAAAGGAGAGTGCAAGGCCATTGACATAGCCAATATGGCCGAAAGCACAAGAGAGGAAGAGGACAAAAATCCTAGTGAGGAAGACCTCCTGAGATGTTCCTCAAGCAAGAAGGAGTTTTCTATTAAGGATCCAAAGGAATCTGAGGCTCATACAGAGACCATAGAGATTCCATTAAATCTCCTTCTGCCATTCATGAGCTCTGAAGACTATTCTTCCTCTGAAGAGGATGAAGATGTGATTGGAGAGCAAGTTGCTCAATATTTAGGAGCTATCATGAAGCTGAATGCCAAGTTATTTGGTAATGGGACTTGGAAAAGTGAACCTCCCTTGCTCATTAATGAACTGAATACTTGGATTCAGAAAATTCTACCTCAAAAGAAACAAGATCCTGGCAAGTTCTTAATACCTTGTACCATAGGCACCATGATCTTTGAAAAAGCTCTGTGTGATCTGGGGTCAGGGATAAATCTTATGCCACTCTCTGTAATGGAGAAGCTGGGGGTCATTGAGGTACAACCTGCCTTGTTCTCATTACAACTGGCAGACAAGTCATTGAGACAAGCCTATGGAATGGTAGAGGATGTGTTAGTAAAGGTTGAAGGCCTTTACATCCCTGCTGATTTCATAATCTTAGACACTAGGAAGGAAGAGGATGATTGCATCATCCTTGGAAGACCTTTCCTAGCCACAGAAGGAGCTGTGATAGATGTCAACAGAGGTGAACTAGTCCTTCAATTAAATGGGGACTACCTTATGTTTAAGGCACATGGCCATCCCTCTGTGACAGAAGAGAGTAAGCATGAAGAGCTTCTCTCAGTTCAGAGTCAAGAAGAGCCCACACAGTCAAACTCTAAGTTTGGTGTTAAGACCCCATATCCAAACTCTAAGTTTGGTGTTGGCAACTATACAACATTGACCTGATCACCTTGTGGCTCCATGAGAGCCACTGTCAAGCTATTGACATTAAAGAAGCGCTTGTTGGGAGGCAACCCAATTTTATTTATCTAATTTTATTTTATTTTATTGTTATTTTGTGTTTTATTAGGTACATGATCATGAGGAGTCACGAAAAAATCATAAAAATTAAAAACAGAATCAAAAATAGCAGAAGAAAAAATTCACACCCTGGAGGACGCACAGGCTGGCGTTCAACGCCAGTAAGATGCATCTGGCTGGCGTTCAACGCCAGAACAGAGCATCATTCTGGCGCTGAACGCCAGAGACAAGCAACATTCTGGCGCTGAACGCCAGGAATGTGCCCAGAGAGAAAAGCTGGCGCTGAACGCCAGTAACAAGCATGAAACTGGCGTTCAACGCCAGAAACATGCTTTACATGGGCGTTGAACGCCCAGAATGTGCACCAATGGGCGTTTAAACGCCAGAATGGTGTGCAAAGGCATTTTACATGCCTATTTGGTGCAGGGATGGAATTCATTGACACCTCAGGATCTGTGGGCCTCACAGGATCCCCACCTACCTCGCCCTCTCTCTTTCCATTCATGGTCATCCCTTCTGTTTTTCATTCACCACCTACATCTATCCACTCTTCCCCATACACCCCACCTACCTTTACAATTCAACTTCTCTTTCCCATCCAATCCCTCCCATATAGCCGAATCCATCTCCCCTCACTCACCTCCATTTTCTTCTTCTTCTTCTTCCTCTCTTCTTTCTTCTCTTGCTCGAGGGCGAGCAATATTTTAAGTTTGGTGTGGTAAAAGCATAGCTTTTTTGCTTTTCCATTACCATTAATGGCACCTAAGGCCAGAGAAACCTCAAAGGGAAGACAAAAGCTTCCACCTCTGAGTCTTGGGAGATGGAAAGACTCATATAAAGCCGTCATAGCTCAGTAGTAGAACATGTGGCTGCAAATCAAGAGATCCCTGAGATACCTCAGGGGATAAGTTGTCCTCCACACAAATATTGGAAGCAACTAAGGGTAAAAACACCAAAATTACTAGGAATCATTCAACAGAAGCAAGGAAGAGACATAGAGGAGCTCAAAGAGCACCATTGGACCTTCAAGAAGGCGCCACCCTCACTCAGGTGGATTCATTCATTGTTCTTATTTCTTTCTGCTTTTCAGTTTTTAATATTGTGTTTATCTATGTTTTGTGTCTCTACTTCATGATCATTAGTATGTAACCATGCCTTAAAGCTATGAATAAAATCCATTAATCCTTCACCTCTCTTAAAAAAAATGTTTTAATTTAAAAGAACAAGAAGTACATGAATTTCGAATTTATCCTTGAATTTAGTTTAATTATATTGATGTGGTGACAATATTTTTTGTTTTCTGAATGAATGATTGAACAGTGCATAATTTTGATCTTGTTGTTTATGAATGTTAAAACTGCTGGCTCTTGAAAGAATGATGAACAAAGAGAAATGTTATTGATGATCTGAAAAATCATGAAATTGATTCTTGAAGCAAGAAAAAGCAGTGAAAAAGAAAGCTTGCGAAAAAAAAAGTGGCGAAAAAAAAATAGAAAGAAAAAGAAAAAAAAGCAAGCAGAAAAAGCCAATAGCCCTTAAAACCAAAAGGCAAGGGTAAAAAGGATCCAAGGCTTTTAGTATCAATGGATAGGAGGGCCCAAGGAATTAAAATCCAGGCCTAAGCGGCTAAGTCAAGCTGTCCCTAACCATGTGCTTGTGTCATAAAGGTCCAAGTGAAAAGCTTGAGACTGAGTGGTTAAAGTCGTGATCCAAAGCAAAAGAGTGTGCTTAAGAGCTCTGGACACCACTAACTGGGGACTCTAGCAAAGCTGAGTCACAATCTAAAAAGGTTCACCCAGTCATGTGTCTGTGGCATTTATGTATCCGGTGGTAATACTGGAAAACAAAGTGCTTAGGGCCACGGCCAAGACTCATAAGTAGCTGTGTTCAAGAATCAACATGCTTAACTAGGAAAGTCAATAACACTATCCAAAATTCTAAGTTCCTAGAGAAGCCAATCATTCAGAACTTCAAAGGAGAAAGTGAGATGCCAAAACTATTCAGAAGCAAAAAGCTACAAGTCCCGCTCATCTAATTATAATTAATATTCATTGATATTCTGGAATTTATAGTATATTCTCTTCTTTATCCTATTTGATTTTCAGTTGCTTGGGGACAAGCAACAATTTAAGTTTGGTGTTGTGATGAGCGGATAATTTATACGCTTTTTGGCATTGTTTTTAGGTAGTTTTTAGTAAGTTTAAGCTACTTTTAGGGATGTTTTCATTAGTTTTTATGTTAAATTCACATTTCTGGACTTTACTATGAGTTTGTTTTTATGTGATTTCAGGTAATTTCTAGCTGAAATTGAGGGACTTGAGCAAAACTCTGAAAAAGGCTGACAAAAGGACTGCTGATGCTGTTGGATTCTGACCTCCCTGCACTCGAAATAGATTTTCTGGAACTACAGAACTCCAATTGGCGCGCTCTCAACGGCGTTGGAAAGTATACATCCAGAGCTTTCCAGCAATATATAATAGTCCATACTTTGTTCGGAAATTGACGACGTAACTTGGCGTTGAACGCCAAGTACATGCTGCTGTCTGGAGTTAAACGCCAGAAAAACGTCATGATCCGGAGTTGAACGCCCAAAACACGTCATAACTCGGAGTTCAACTCCAAGAGAAGCCTCAGCTCGTGGATTGATCAAGCTCAGCCCAAGCATACACCAAGTGGGCCCCGGAAGTGGATTTATGCATCAATTACTTACTCATGTAAACCCTAGGAGCTAGTTTATTATAAATAGAACATTTAACTATTGTATTAGACATCTTTTGACAGTTTAATCTCTTGACTGTTTAGCCTTTGATTATTCGGTCTCTTGATCACTCAGGGGGCTGGCCATTCGGCCATGCCTGAACCTTTTACTTATGTATTTTCAACGGTGGAGTTTCTGCACACCATAGATTAAGGGTGTGGAGCTCTGCTGTACCTCAAGTTTCAATACAATTACTATTACTTTTTATTCAATTCTCTCTTATTCTTATTCCAAGATATTCATTCGCACCCAAGAACATGATGAATGTGATGATTATGTGACGCTCATCATCATTCTCACCTATGAACGCGCGTGATTGACAACCACCTACGTTCTACATGCAACCGAGCTTGAATGTGTATCTCTTAGATTCCCCAACAGAATCTTCGTGGTATAAGCTAGATAGATGGCGGCATTCATGAGGATCCGGAAAGTCTAACCTTGTCTGTGGTATTCTGAGTAGGATCCTGGGAATCCGGAAAGTCTAACCTTGTCTGTGGTATTCCGAGTAGGATTCCGGTAATGAATGACTGTGACGTGCTTCAGACTCGCAAGTGCTGGGCGTTAGTGACAGACGCAAAAGAATCAAGAGATTCTATTCCAGTAGGAGCGGGAACCAACCAGTGATTAGCCGTGCTGTGATAGAGCGCGTGAGCGTAGTTTTCACTGCGAGGATGGGATGTAGCCTTCGGCCAGTGTGATGCCTCCAGACGATTAGCCATGCGAGTGACAGCGCAGAGGACCATTTTCCAGAGAGGATACAAAGTAGCCATCGTCGAACGGTGAATCACTATACACAGCTTGCTATGGAAAGGAGTAAGAAGGATTGAGTTGAAGCAATAGGAAAGTAGGCGTTCTTGAGCCATACAGTATCTCCATTCGCTTATCTGAAATTCCCACCAATGAATCTGCATAAGTATTCTATCCCTTTTATTATTTCTATTTTATTATTAATTTTCGAAACCATAAACACATTTAATCTGCCTAACTGAGATTTACAAGGTGACCATAGCTTGCTTCATACCAACAATCTCTGTGGGATCGACCCTTACTCACGTAAGGTTTATTACTTGGACGACCTAGTACACTTGCTGGTTAGTTGAACGGAGTTGTGAATTCAACCGGTGCCATAATAATGATTTCATACAAATACAAAGAATATGGATCACAATTTCGTCCACTACCTGACAACCGAGCGCTCGCCTGACAACCAAGCCACCCATTCCGTGAGATCAGAGTCTTCGTGGTATAAGCTAGAATTGATGGCGGCATTCAAGAGAATCCGGAAGGTCTAAACCTTGTCTGTGGTATTCTGAGTAGGATTCAATGATTGAATGACTGTGACGAGCTTCAAACTCGCGATTGTGGGGCGTTAGTGACAGACGCAAAAGAATCACTGGATTCTATTCCGACATGATCGAGAACCGACAGCTGGATAGCCGTGCCGTGACAGGGTGCGTTGAACATTTCCACTGAGAGGATGGGAGGTAGCCACTGACAACGGTGAAACCCTTGCATACAGCTTGCCATGGAAAGGAGTAAGAAGGATTAGATGAAGACAGTAGGAAAGCAGAGAGACGGAAGGGACAAAGCATCTCCATTCCCTTATCTGAAATTCTCACCAATGAATTACATAAGTATCTCTATCTTTATCTTTATGTTTTATTCATATATCATCCATAACCATTTGAGTCTGCCTGACTAAGATTTACAAGGTGACCATAGCTTGCTTCAAACCAACAATCTCCGTGGGATCGACCCTTACTCGCGTAAGGTTTATTACTTGGACGACCCAGTGCACTTGCTGGTTAGTTGTGCGAAGTTGTGTTTATGCCATGGTATTAAGCACCAAGTCTTTGGGCCATTACTAGGGATTATTTGAGTTGTGAAAAGTAGTGATCACAATTTCGTGCACCAAGTTTTTGGCGCCGTTGCCGGTTCTGTGTTTGTTGAAGGAGGAAGAAGTTGGTTTGGTTTTGGCTTCAAGTGTGGAGGCTTTCCTCTTCTTTAAAAAGGGGGAACAACTACTGTTTGAAGCAAGGAGAAAATTTGAGAGTGCAAGGCACAAAGTTCTCAGAGCTACCTGAGCTAACAGTTTTTCTCTTCTCCTTCAATGTTCTCTGTTTTGTAATTTTTTGTTTAATTTTGTCATGTCTTAAGTCTCATGGAAAAAGACAAACAAGTGAGGTTTGTATGAAAAAGCCATAGAGCGGAAAAAGGCAGAGAGTGCAAAATTAAAAGAAAAAGCCATAGATGTCTTAGAAGTCCTTTGTTCATCTATGTTGTGTATCATGATTCTGTGGGAATCCCCTTGTAAGTTGGGTTAGCACTTTACAAGTTGTAATCAAATTGTTTATAGTGAAATTCCATCATGTTTGTGATGGAGACTGGATGTAGGCTGCACCGCACTTAGCAGCCAAACCAGGATATATCTGGGTGCAATCTTCTTCTCCTTTCTACTCTATTTCTGTTTTCAAATACACAGGAGAAAAAACCAGAATTATCTCGTGCCAAGTGACGAGACAAAAAGGAAAAGTCTCGTGGCAAGGGACGAGACAAAACAAAGTTGCTCGTGTCCAGTGACGAGCAAAAAAACAGAAAAGTCTTCTTTGAAGGTTAGCAAGTGTTTCAAGCAAAAAAGGGGGCTAAGATTCAACCCCCCCTTCTCTTAGCCACTGAAACCATCACACCCCAATCCAGCCACTTGGGTACATCCCACTGCACACAACCTTCGGGATAGGAACACGGTCTAGAACGCTAAGCATACACTACATCGTAGTCGATGTGAGCTCTGCATATAATGCCCTTATAGGTCAGACAACGTTAAATCAGCTCGCCGTGGTGGTCTCCATCCCGCACCTATGCATGAAGTTCCCAACTCCAGAAGGGATCGCCACCATAAAAGGGGATCAAAAACTCATGCGATGCTGTTACAATGAAAGCCTGAACCTTAAAGGCGACCCCAGAGGAAAAGAAACCCACATTATTCAACTCGGGAGAATCCAAGCTCGCGAAGAACTTCCCTCTCAATCAAAAGGTGAGACTGAAGAAGTTCAGATCGGAGATACTCAAGACAAAATAACAAACATAAGGGCGAACCTAAACATAGACTTAAAGGAACTACTAACAGAGTTCTTAAGAAAGAACTCTGACCTGTTCACTTGGAAGGTCGCAGACATGCCCGGTATTGATCCTGGACTAATGTGCCATAAATTAGCAGTATATCCTGGATCTCGGCCAGTGCAACAGAAGCGTAGGAAGCTCGCCCCAGAGAGATCACAAGTCGTAAAGGAACAGGTACAGGCCTTGTTGGAGGCAGGATTCATATGGAAGGTAAAGTACCCATTATGGCTAGCCAATGAAGTATTAGTCAAAAAGTCAAATGGGAAATGGCGGATGTGCATTGATTACACCAACTTCAACAAAGCCTGCCCAAAAGATCCCTACCCACTCCCGAATATAGACACACTAGTCGACACTTCATCGGAATACAAGTACCTCTCCTTCATGGACGCTTACTCGGGATACAACCAAATCCCGATGTATCAACCCGACCAGGAGAAAACCTCATTCCTAACCCCAATAGCAAACTACTGCTACGTAGTCATGCCCTTCGGACTCAAGAACACAGGGGCTACATACCAAAGATTGATGAACAAAGTTTTCGCTAATCACATCAGAAAGCTGATGGAGGTTTATGTAGACGACATGCTGTTAAAAACACAAAGAGAGAAAACGTTGTTATCCGACCTCACTAAAGTGTTCGACACCATAAGAAAGCATGGGATGAGACTTAATCCCGTAAAGTGCACTTTTATGGTAGAAGCTGGCAAATTCTTGGGCTTCATGCTCACCCAAAGGGGGATCGAAGCAAACCCGGACAAATGCCAGGCCATACTTAGCATGAAAAGCCCGACCTGTGTCAAAGAGGTACAACAGCTCAACGGAAGACTAGCGGCTCTGTCTAGATTCCCAGCTGGATCAGGCTTAAGATCTCTCCCTTTCTACGCAACATTAAGGAAAGGAAAGAGGTTTGAATGTACCCCAAAATGTGAACAAGCCTTCCAAGACTACAAGATATTCCTGGGATGACCACCCATCCTTACCCGACCCCGGCAAGGAGAAGAACTGATCCTATACCTCGCCGTGGGAAGACGAGCAATAGCTTCAGCCCTAGTTAAAGACAACAAAAAAGGGCAACAACCCATCTATTTTATCAGTAAGGCTCTACAAGGGGCTGAACTATACCAAAGGATAGAGAAGTTTGCCTATGCCCTTATACTTACTTCCCGACGACTCCGACCATACTTTCAATCCCCCACAATCAGAGTGTGGACCAATCAACCCGTAAAAATTATTCTACAGAAAACAGACTTAGCTGGAAAAATCCTACAATGAGTAGTCGAGTTGTCCGAGTTTGACCTCGGGTATGAATCTCGGACAGCCATCAAGTCCTAATACCTGGCCGACTTTGTTGGAGAATACACCGACACTCCAGACACCCCCACCAGCTGGAACCTCTACGTTGATGGCTCATCAAACAAAGCCGGAAGCGGAGTCGGAGTAATCCTAGAAAGTAATCAAGGAACTCAACTCGAGCTCTCCTTAAAGTTCGAGTTTCCTGCCTCAAATAACCAAGTCGAGTACGAAGCCCTACTGGCGGGTTTGAAGCTGGCTAGGGAGGTCGGAGCTCAAAAGCTTACCATTTTCAGTGACTCACAGGTAGTCACCTCGCAAATAGAAGGGAACTACCAGGAAAAGGATCCCACCATGAAGAAATACCTAGACAAGACCATAGAACAGCTCGGGAAATTCATGGGATAAGAGATCTGACATATACCTCGGGAACAAAATGCCCAAGCTGATGCACTTTCGAAACTAGCCAGCACCAAATCTCGGGGCAACAATAGAAGCCTCATCCAAGAAACACTACAAAATCCGTCAACCTCGGAAGAAAAGAAGGTCTTAAGCATGTCAGACCAGAACCAAGGGTGGATGACTCCCATAATCAGCTATCTCAAGTCTGAAACACTCCCCGCAGATAAAGAGGATGCAAAAAGGCTAGTGCGAGAAGCACAGTACTACACCATAGTGCACGACGTCCTATATAGGAGAGGAATATCTACACCCCTCCTAAAATGCATCCCGGCCTCCACTAAGAGGGAAGTTCTAGAGGAAGTCCACGGTGGCATGTGCGGTAACCACCTCGGGCCACGAGCTCTTTCCAAAAAAGTACTCCGAGCTAGTTTTTACTGGCCGACCTTGCAAAAGAAAGCAACAGAGTTCATCAAAACATGCCCCCCATGCCAGAAGCACGCCAACTTTCATATCGCACCACCCGAGGAAGTCATCTGCGTCACTTCACCCTGGCTATTCACAAAGTGGGGGCTCGACCTCCTCGAACCATTCCCCCAGGGATCAGGGCAAGTCAAGTTCCTCATTGTAGGAATAGACTACTTCACAAAATGGATTGAGGCAGAACCGTTAGCCACTGTCACCGCCCAAAGAAGTCAGAAGTTACTATACAGAAACATTTACACAAGGTTTGGGGTCCCATCCTCCATCACCACAGACAATGGCACTCAATTCACCGACACAGGCTTCAGAAACCTGGTAGCCGATTTGAAAATCAGGCACCAGTTCACCTCTGTAGAACACCCACAAGATAACGGACAGGCGGAAGCCGCCAACAAAGTCATATTGGCCGGGATAAAACGAAGACTACAGGATGCTAAGGAAGCTTGGGCCAAAGAGCTCCCGCAAGTCCTTTGGGCATATCGGACAACACCACACTCCACCACCAGGGAATCACCCTTCCGTCTTGCTTACGGAATGGAGGCAATGATTCTCGTAGAAGTAGAAGAAGGATCCCTTAGAGTGATCCTCTACAATGAAGATACCAACTCCCAAGCTCAAAGGGAAGAGCTCGACCTACTTCCAAAAGTCCGAGAAAGAGTTCGGATTAGAGAAGAAGCGCTAAAGCGTCGAATGGCTTTAAGGTATAATCGGAAGGTAATCTAGCGAAGCTTCGTCACCAACAATCTCATCTTAATCCGAAATAATATCGAAGCAGGCCGATTAGGAGAAGGGAAGCTAGCAGCCAACTGGAAAGGGCCATACTGAGTTACAGAAGTACTAGGGAAAGATTCTGATAGGGTGGCCGACCTCGAGGGCGGGAGCTACCAAGGTCATGGCATGCTTGTAACCTAAGAAGGTATTATAGCTAGAAAAAGGTAAAGATCTTAGGCCAAGGCGCACTCTTTTTCCTAAAAGGTTTTTTAATGAGGCATTAGGCCAAGATCTAAAAACTGCCCGAACTAGAAGAGTAAGCACTCACATGTACACACTTTTATTTATATTTTTATCTTATTATTTGAATAAAAGTTATCGATTCCCTAAAAAAGTTTCCTATCAAGACGCATTAATTTATGCTCAAAAACGCAAAATTCATCGCCCGACCAAAATAAAAGAGGTCGGCAAGGTGAAGCGACAAAGCTCGAGTTAATGCAAGAAGTTATAAAAAGTAACCCATATAAAGCGACCTGACGAGGTCAGACTAGAAATGAGATTACTAAAAATAACTTGAGAAGGCCCGACAGAGAAGTCAGACCAATAAAAGGATCACTGAAAAGGGAACAAGTAAAGGCCAAAAAAGGTTGAAAAACCTAGGATCAAAGTGCTTAGCTAACTCCTAAAAGGAGACGTTACTCAAAAAGTGAAAGCACGATCTCAGAATAGGGCTAAAAAGTCGTCCAAACAAACTAAAAAAGTTCTATCTAAAAACCCGGACAGCAAGTCGCGAGGATGACATCGCCAAAGCAGAAGGTTGTCAACACAACTAAGACAAGGCGTAGTCCAAAAGGCAAGGGTAGAAATCCATACTACCCCACAAAAGAGGTCGGACCAGAAAATACCAAACCTCTAAAAAACCCATGAGGATTTCAAGGGTTGAAAAAGCAATAAAAAACATCGCCAAGAGCTAGGTCGGCATATCAAGCAAACAAAAAGGTTAAAAACATTAAAGGCTCAAGGACTGCTCAAAAGCAACCCAAGAGTTCAAAGTGTTTTTTATTAAAAGCAGAAAATTGCTAAGAAGCAACTAGCACAAGTGTTCGAGACTCATCCATAAAGACATACATAGCCAAAGTTCAAAAGGTCCATAGACCGGACCATATCAATACATAATCAAAACAAAGATATAAAAAGAACATTATAAAGGGTCCAAGTTCGCCCCGGTAGCTACATCCTTAGGAGAAGGAGGAAGGGTCCAGATCGGGGTGGCACTGATAACTCCATCTGGCCCATTCAGAATCTCCAAGTCAGGCTCGGGCTCAGGAAGGACCACCTCGGCAGAAGGAGTTGCGGATGACTCAGGGGCTGCAGAAGCCTTGGCTGTCGACACCGAAGGAGGAACCTCGTCATCATCAGGAGCAGGGACGATCTTACCATTCTCAACAATATTATCCACACTGAATAAGGTAAGATCTGCATCAGGGGCAAGCACCTGGACCTGGGTCTTCAGATTTTCATACATAGCAGTCATTCCACCCACCATATAGCCCTGGAGTTCAGCATAATCATCATAAGCAGACTGAAGCCTCTCCCTGGTCTCCAAGAGCTCACCATAAGTCCGGGTATAGCTCTCTTTGGCCTTGTTGGCAATGTCCTCGGCCAGGTTGGCAGACGCCTCTGCCGTAGTAGCTCGAGCCTTCTCCTTCTCGACATCAAGCTCCAATTTAATAGCCTTGGCCTCAAACTCATCCTTCAAAGCCTTAATCCTATTGTACTCAGACTTGGCATCCTCCAGAAAGGCCTTAGTAGCATGAACCAGAGATTCCTTGATAACCCGGGATAAAGCATCATCAATATTGGCCATCCGAATACTATTGCTTGATATAAAATCAAGATGATAAAGGATCGACACATCGTCCAGAGAAACTTTACCATGAGGAGCAATCAACTCTGTGGCAAAGACCACACCATCAAACTCTTTGTCGTTTAGATTATAAGTCCCAACAATCTTTTACTTCTTGGGAGGGGGACCAGCAGAAGTAGGGGAAGAGGCAGCACCAGAGGTTGTCTGAGGCAGGTCAGAGGAAATTGTCTGAACTCACAGGGTTGGGATAATCTTCCTTGGACCCTGAGAATCAGTTGCCGGCTTCTTCGACAAATTCTAGGCAGCCATTGCCTTTTTTGCTTTGCAAAAAGCTTTCATTGATTCTGAAGACGCAATCATCTCTGAAAAGAAGCCAGGAAAATAATTACACAGCAGGAAAATGATAAGTTCACAAATAATAGAAGAAAACTATCTATAAAGGAAGAGGTCGGATGCTACCTAGCTCAAAACGGAGGAGGGAAGGATCTGCTAGAAATCTCTTTGTGTCTAGATGAGGAGGCTCCCCCCAATGCTTCTGTAAAACACTGACAAAGGCCTGTTCTACTTCATCTAAACTCTCCCAAGGATACTTGAGGACTACAGGGTCTTTTTGCCACCATTAAAGAAAGATCGGCTCATCATTTTCATCCAGAAAGAAAGGGCGAGCACCCTCAACAGCTTAGACTTTAAAATAGAAGTTCTTAAAGTCACGAAAAGAGTCATCAAACATTGAAAACACTTTCTTCCCCTGGGTAGCTCGGAATGAGATCCAAGAGGCCTTCTTCCTGGCCACCCGGGGTTTGGTTAACACAAATAGGTAAAGAAAAAGGGACAAGGTAGGTCGGACACCCAGCTCTTGGCACAATAACTGAAAAATCTTCATAAAAGCCCAAGAGTTCGGATGAAGTTGTGATGGGGCTACATTACAGTTCCACAAAACCTCAGTCTCAAACACAGTAAAAGGAAGGGTAATACCGAGTTGGCTAAAGAAATAGTCATAGGCAAGAAAGGACGCTCTGCCCGAGTTAAGGGAGGAAAACTAACCCTCTCCTCAGGATCGGGAGACACCAGCTCGTAATTCTTCTCGTCATCCCTACTACTACAGATCCTATGAAATCTCCTAAGTTTCTCACAGTATTCTGGGTCGGCCATAGTGACACACATCAACACTATAAAATCTAACCAGTCAGCCATACCAGGGGGGACCTTTGTAGACATCTCGACAATATTTTTACGTGAAGACATAGAACAACTATACATACAGTAAGAAAAAAGAAATGGGGTCACTACCAAACAACTCAGGCAGAAACAGAAAAGGAAGAAACAACCAGCAAACAACAGGTGTAGCAGCAAAAGGGCACCCCAAGATTCACAAAAGCAATAAAAAATCATCACCAAAAACCCAGGGGCACCCTTTAGAGGCAATGCAGATACAGAGAGCGAGAAACACACAGGAAAAGTCAACAAAAATCAAAACCCTAGCCCCTTCACCAAAAGAAAAAAGCACCTACATTTCCCTAAATGAAGCAACAGAGATAAAAAAGATCGCAACTTTGAAGAAACAAAGGCATGCAATAATCACCAGAAAGCTTCAGCCTTTTCAAAAGAAGATCAAAACTTTGTACAAAAAAAAAGCATGCAACAGTAAAGTATAAAGAAGGACGACAATCAAAGCATGTATAACGAGAAAAGGCATGAAGCAAAGTACCAACCTGCAACTAAGAAGAAACAATGATGGCATCGCACAACAAAGAGCCGCGAACACCAAAACGCCTCAAAGCTTTGATCTTGAAAAGAAGGCCTGGAGCAAATTGAAGGAACCTGAAGAAGAGTTTTTTCTTTTTCGAAGGACAAAGAACATAGCAAGATGAAAGCAAAAGAAAGACGAAAAGAAGGAAAACCCTTTTTTATTTCAAACGAAGAGCAAAGAGGGAAACGAAATGGTAAAAGAAATAAAAAAACCTAATCAATGGGCTTTTAAAGTGCTCGCATATTCCCAAAGAAGTTAAACGTACCCCGAAAGCATACCGTAATTAAGGAGCTAAAAACGCTTCACATTTAAGCAGAACAACACCAAACTCACGCGGGAAGGAGCTACTCGAACCTGACCAAACCAATGCTTGAGCACGACTTCCTCAAAGATCGAAGCTTGGAAGCATGACCTCATGGGAAGATCGAAGCTCAAGCAGGGGCACTGTTCATACTCCGGTCCGAGCTATTGTGTCGAGTTGACTGAAAACAAAGGGACCGACCTCACGAAAGGTTGGCCCGCCGCCAACCTCTTCACAAAGAGCTCAGACAAACACCATAGAGGGCCAAGGAAGGCCCAAAATAAAAGAACCACCACCTACTAGAAGGCGGTTAACCAAAAGATAAAGATCTCCTCCACAAAGGATAAGATAAGATAACTAACTTATCTCAAAAGGAAGATCACCAAGCACTACTATAAATACACTGGAGCACCCAGGTATAACTCATACTCCAATTCTACAAAAAACCTGCTTAAAGCCCGTGTTGACTTAAGCTTTGGAGTCTCTTACAGGTACCACCACCCATCGGTGATCAAGGACCAGCAGCACCTCAAACTCCAACAAGTCGGATACGACAGCTCCGATCACACCAGAAGATCTCGTTCGAGATCGACCTTAACATTTTAGGTAACCCTTGGAACAGATAGTGATATGAATGAAGTCTAGATAAAACTTTCCAATAAGCTTCAAGAAAATAGTATCTCCAAGAAACGTTCGAAATAGCCATATCAAGTTTTTTTTTGGTAATATTGTGGCCACCCTGACTTTTTGGATACCAAGTAAAACCTCTACCTGTACAAGGCAAATCAAGAAGATCAAAATCATCTAACATGTCAACAAAGGCACTAGAATTATCTATCAAAATCCAAGGACATTGATAAGTAGAAGCTAGAGAAAAGAGGTGATTCCAAAGCAGAGTACGATTGGAATGTTGCTGACTCCCATACATTATGCTGCATAACCATCTTTTACCACCCAGTTGAGCATCAATAGTAAGATATTGATGGAAGGACTCCACAATACTGCAGCTAACATTACTAACAAATGAGATAAATCAAAATTCTCCATTATGGCCACATGCCTCGGCAATACCCACATCATGAAATTTCAACTTCTCCCAAAAGGACTTTAAATTAGAAAAAGGGACATGAGTCTCAACCAAAATAAAAAAATGACGAATGGTATTTCTTAACTAGTTTCTTACAGTGAACCCTAGCCATTTTATTAGAGGCTCTCCTTACATTCCAAACCAAGATGTTGAAATTTGTGCTATGCATAATAACCATAAAAAAGAAAAGAGAGGAACCAGGTACTCGTTAATGAGTAGCTGTCGTAATGTCACGAGAAGCTCCATAATCACCCCTGATTAGCATTGACAGCCTTCAAACCAAATACACTTGCTTGAACTTCCTATTCCACTAGAATGAGTGAGCTCTACAATTTTGGAGGTCTTTTCCTCTTATAGTTATTCTGTTGTAAGGGAGTTTTATTAACATTACGTGTCTTGATCTGCAGAGCAACAATCTTAGAGAACGTTATTTTTTTTGGACGCAGAAGAGGATGGTCCATTAGCTTCTCTTAGTTTTGGGTCAGTGTTAGAAAGGAATGGGCCTTTTTTTGTACTACACCCTGGCCTACTTTCGCTTTTCCTTTTCGGTGGACAACTTCCCATCCCGCCTCATCAGCATGTGAAGATACATTAACCTCCTTTACATGATGAATTTTCTCCTCGTGATCTGTTGAAATTGGTTTCTCATTAATGATGCCAGGATTCTTGCCAAATTTAAAAATATCTTGTGATTTTTTCATATTCTCGCAATTCAAATTTTCTGGCACTTAAGCACCTTTTTGTGGTTGCTGTTTTTCAATAGCCATCGCCAAAGATGCACTGGTCTTGCCTTCATCTTCTTTTCCTTTTGAACACTCTCTTGCTACATGCCCGTAGCAATCACAGAGCCCACAGACCAAGTGCAAGCTATCATATTCAACATTATATTCAATTCCATCCACTACAATCCTTCGCACTACTGGTAAACCTAGATCAATCTGGACACAAGCACAAGCGTATTTACCTCTATCCGCTAATTTTGTTGCCAAATTGATCTTAATGGGATTACCAATAGCCGAAGCTATCTTATTCATCACTTTTTCATGATAATACATTATAGGTAGTCCTAAAATTCTAACCCATACCATAGTGGATCCAAAAGAACATTCACTCGTTCTAAAGGAAGGACTCCACGGTTTAATTGCTAAATAGCGTCCGTTCACCATCCACGGGCCTCCCAACAAAATTCTTTCTCGCTCTTATAGCGTGTCAAAGTTTGCCAGGAAGTAGCCATGTCCAACGTCAAAAAGTTCATAGCCACACTTCAATCTCCAAACACTGCTGAGTTTGTATGACAAGGCTCTGTAACTTAAGTTCTTGTCCAAAACCTTAAGAACTATGGCATCCTTGTAGGGCTGAGAAAGAGTCATTTTCGCCTCCTATGTGAAGGTAATACTAGGGGGAGAAGAATTCCCCTCTTTTCCTTGGACTGATGCCAAGCGTTCTCCATCAAGAAGATCTAATACTTCCAGAACAGCTGAAGAAAATGCTCCTACCACTTTATCACGAAATGAAACCCTGCCCTGTTTTAGCACATCCTTGAAACCAGAAGCAATCCCTTCCCCACTCTCCCGCTTATTTCCCCTTCCGGCCATGCCGAATAACTCACTTTGAGCCACCCTCGAACCCTTTGCCCTACTTGCACGGTCACTCATGTTGATATATGATGTGAAAGTTAATTGTTTTTGTCTATTTAATGACATTTGATTGAAGTGTGTGAATGAATTTTACATTTAAAGTGCATTGAAGGATAAAATTAATTAGGAGAGAGAAAATAAATATTGAAGAATATAATTAATTGAGAGAGAGAAAGTAAGTATTTAATAACATAAAATAAAATTATTATCAATTTGACATTTTTACTGTTCAATTTGATTAATTGATCTAAGTAAAAATTACTTACCCTGATATAAATCTCTCTCTCTATGGTCCAACAGCCAATTTTTTTTATAAAATTCTAGTTTTGAAATTTTAAAAATTAGTAAACACACGCTTTTTCACAACCTTCTACTTCTTCTCCTCTTCTTCTGCATCTCTTTTTCTCTGGATCATTGTCGCTTCCACCTCTCTAGAGGCGAGAAGCGAGAAAATTTTCTTTTTAATAATATTGGATGCTTCTTTTTTTTAGGTTTTGAATGATTCTTTCAATTAGTTTTCAATGTTTTTTGTTAGATTTTGGATGTGTTTTTTATAGGTTTTGGGTGGTTCTTTTTCTTATGTTTTGGATATTTATTCTTTTTAATAGTTTTTGATTTTTTTTCTTAATTTTCGGATGGAAAGATATCTGAAACTTCTAAAATTTAAACATTTGAAATACAAAATTAAGAAAGATCGATTTTTTTAATAGTTTACTTTCATTTACTTTTAATTGTATATTCCTAAAAAAACATTCGAAACTTCTGAAGTTTAAACATCCGAAATCTAGGTATAAGAAACATTTAAAAGTAATGATTTTTTTTACCATAATTAAAAGAGTTTTTATTGTGTCCAAAATTTGGATATTTTTTAGTTAGGTTTTAGACATTCTTTTACAATTATTTTAAATGTTTTTTTTTGTTATGTTTTGGATATTTTTTGTTAAGTTTTGGATATTCTTTTTGCAATGATTTTAGATTTTTTTTATTTGGTTTTAGATGTTTTTTTTGTTATATTTTAAATGTTTTTTTTTATATTTTAGATGTTTCTTTTTAATTAATTTTAGATGAATTCTTTAGTTTATTTGACTATTAGTTGTTGGCTGATATCCAATTGATTAATTAGCATAATTGTAAAGTAAATATTGATTAAGAAGTAATTGAAAGTAAGAAGATAACTTTACATTTTTAATACAAATAAAGTTCAATTCAAAAGACACCGTATAAATTATAAAAGCTCTCTACCAAGAATAATTTCAATAGTAATTGAGACAAGAACATTAATTATTTATTAATGTTTTTATTTCATTATTAAAGGATCAAACACTAACAAGTTTCTTTCCTCCATGAATAACAAAGGGACGGGTTAACAAGCACGCACGGTCCAGATTGTTTTATATTCCAACTACAATCTTTGTTATCACACGCTAAAGCCCTGTTTTGATTGAATATATTAAACCAATGACATGCTCCATTCCAATTAAAGCTGCAAAAGATTAATGTGTAAGATTCGGAGCTAAACTGATAACTTTGCTTTTGATGAAGATAGTGTACTCCAAGATCATTGAAATCTTGGAATTTGCAATGAATAGTAAAATCCAAATTCCCATTTATGCCTAATGGTAGCATAATTAACCAGAATAAGAGAGACAACACGTGAGAGGGAGATCTCCGGTGTCGAACTCGTCTGATCTGCCGCCACTGTAGAATTACGAATGGAGGACTGCCGTCAGATCTGTCATAGCTGCCATGCAAGCCATCGCTGGGAGATGACCAGAACGTAATGGAAGGGATGGAAGCCGTGTCGTCGTTATTGTGTTCTGCCTCTGTTGCTGTTGAGGTGCCCACTGCCGCCATAGCCCTGTTGCCGGAAATCGCCGCTAGAGCCACCATCATCTTGGTAAGCTCTAGCTCTGTTCTTGTTTTCCTTTATTGTCGGTCAAAATCCTGGTTACTATAAGAGTTGTTGCTGAGGTTGTTTGTGCTAGGGATTATTTATCGCGAGTTGCTCTGTCATACGCCGCCATTGGAGCTACCATTTCATTGCTGCCGTCTTTGCTCTGAGCCGTTGTTGTAGTGAGTATTGTTGTTGTTGCGACTGCTCGATTTAGTTGCTCCTCTTTAGTACGGTAAGCTATTCCTTATTTCAATTTTGAACTCTGTCAGTCGTTGTTCTATTATATGTTAAGATTCTGCGACGTTAATGCTTTAGGATCGAGATCCGGTTGCTGCACGTTGGTGAATTTAAGTTACTGTTGTGGGTGCGGATACCATGGAGCTGTGGTTGCGGCTGTTACCAATGTCGAACTCAGAGGAAAAGAGTTCCGGTGACGTGTTTGGTTTATAGTTTCGACTTACTGAGGTAGGGGTTTTTCTTAAAATTTACTTTATAGTACATGATTGTTATAAATAGATATTGAGGTGAGAAATATACTTTTGTGATTATGTTTGTCTTGTGGTTGCTTGCTGGATTTAATTACTGATTGCCTGAGTGGTGTGCAGTTATTGATAAGAAATTGGTTTGTAAGGTTATTGAGTTGATTATTATGAAAAATGATTTTTCTTGGTTACGAAATCAATTTGATAATGTAAATGTATTGGCTTTGGAAATGATTTGAGATATGAGAATGAATTGATTTTGAAAGTGGTTTAGTTTTGAATTAGTTTGATTTTATAAATGATTTAATATTTGAGCTGGTTTGATTTTGATAAAGATTTCTTATTGGAATTGGTCCGATCTGAATTGATTTTGAAAAAGATTTCTTATTGGAATTGGTCCGATCTGAAAATAATTTGATATTAGAACTGGTTGAATTTTGGAAAAAATAATTAAGATTTGGAAATTATTGAGAAAGGTTTGAAGGAAGTTTGGATAGGACCCAAAAAGCGTGGCAAAGTCCGAGTTTTAGAGGAGATGCTGCCGAAATTTTATAAAATTGGAAGTTTTGTTTGAAGTAATTATTTGAAAAGATTTGGTTTTAAACATTATATGTTTTAAGATTTATTTATTTAGAAAAGAAAGAATTATATTGTGAATTGAGATTGTTGATGAACAGAATAGAAAGAAGGATGATGAGAATTGACTTCGAAATATGATTTTTGAATGGATTTGGAAATGAGATATGGATTGACAAATGATGATGATATTGAGAATGACTTAGATATTGATGAATGATGAATAAATGATTCATATGGCTTATGAATTTGAATTATCTGAGACACGAGTTTTCCTGGGTAGACACAGCGACTTGCCACCACTGCTTCAGGTTAAGACTCGATACTCTGTTGACCCTACGACGTAAGAGTGACCAGGCACTTATAAATTCCCGGAAATGGTACCCCCATTGAGCAATTTGATATATATATATATATGAGAAAAAACTATGCATAGACTCATGGGGATGCACGTCCGGGGACAGTCCAATGGTTTAGCAAACCGGACTTGTCGACTTGGCTGTATAACCAACATATGAGCACATTAACCATAGGACAGGCATACATCATATGCATTTGTATGCTTTGCTTGGGTTTGAATTTTGTTTTGGTTTGCCTAATTGTTAAACTGTTATTAACTGCTACCTGAACTATTTGCTGTAACTGCTACCTAAACCTATGCTTTCTTTGTCTGTTTTGCCTGTGTTTGTCCTGGTGTGCTACTTTTGAGAATGAGCTTTGGTGCTGAATTGATGATTAAGTTGATTGATTACGTGGTTGATTTCTGATTAATATTTTCTTATAAGAAAAGAAAGGTTTTGGATTTATGGATATTTAAACATTGAATTTTCAAAAAGGATTTTTGGATGACTAGTTATAGGTTTTTAAAAGATTCAAAGGACAAACAATAATCACTGAGCTTAGAAATAGATTTCTCTTTAAATATCTTATTATGACAATTCTGAAACTCTGTGGTGAGACCATGTGGTTAGGTTCCCACCCCCTACAGCTTTACCTTTTCAGGATATAGGCGACGAAGCTTTAGAAGAATTTTATTCGTTTTCTGTCTATTCGACATTAATTTGTATTACCCCAGTTTTTATTTTTCCCTCACCTTATTTCTTGCAATTTTTTGTAAGAGGGATAGGAGTTGTATGATTTGTATGTAGATAATATGTATAAGTTACTTGAGTAGGAAGTTTGGTACATGTATATGCTTGTTTTGTTTTATTTAAAAAGTATTCTTTTTCCGGTTTTCAAAAAGATCAGTGATACGATTTCGAGTCAAAGGCTCCTATTTTATTATTAAATATATGAAGTTGTCGTAATACTTCTTGCTATTAGAGTAGCGCAGCCGAAAGCGTGACATCTTGATAGTGAGGGTGTTACACCTCTGATGAGAGGTAACTGTTTAATTGGTGATAAAATCTTGGTTGCATTGTATGATACTGGAGCTTCGCATTCGTTTATTTCATTTGACAAAGTTGTGGAACTTGGCTTGAAAGTGTCAGAATTAGCATTTGAATTGCATGTACATACTCCGCATTAGACATTTGTGACTAGGTCAGGTTGTAGACAAGTAGGTTTCAAGCTTGAGGGTAGAGTTTTTGTGCATGATTTGATTTGTTTATCAATGGTTGGGTTGGAGATGATTTTGGGGTTTGACTGGTTGTCAAAGAATCGGGTTTTATTGGATTGCTTTGAGAGGTCAATTTAGTTTATGCCGGAAGGAAAAAATGGAGCAGTGATAGCTGAGGGTTATTACCTAAACTCCATGATAGTGCACTGTCGTGGGGAAGAGTGTCAGGGTTATATCCTGTTGACTGCAAATGCATTAGGTGATAATCAGAAGTTAGATCAAATCTCGTTAGTTAGAGACTTTTCGGAGGTGTTCTTGGAAGATATTCCTGAATTTCCACCTCAAAGAGAGATTGAATTTGTAATTGAATTGGTGTCGGGAGCCGGACTAGTGTTGATTGTGCCGTATCGAATGGCTCCGATAGAGCTGGCTAAACTAAAGGCTCAGTTGGAAGTACTTTTAAACAAGAAGTTCATTCGACCGAGTGTATCTTCGTGGGGAGCGCCAGTTTTATTGGTGAAGAAAGACGGAGAAATGTGACTTTGCGTGGATTACCGGCAGTTAAACAAAGTGACTGTGAAGAACAAGTACCCGTTACCAGGTATAGATGACTTAATGGATCAACTGCAAGGAGTTGAAGTGTTTTCTAAGATTGATTTAAGATCCGGTTACCATCAGATAAGGGTGAAGGAGGATGATATTCCGAAAACTGCGTTTAGGACGCGTTATGGACACTACGAATTTGCGGTTATGTCCTTTGGGTTGACGAATGCACCTGCTGTGTTCATGGATTACATGAATTGAGTATTTCGTCCCTTTTTGGACAAATTCGTGGTGGTTTTCATAGACGACATCTTAGTTTATTATAAGACGGCGAAGGAGCATGAGGAACACTTGAGAATTGTGTTGAAAATCTTAAAGGAGTAGAAATTGTATGCTAAGTTGTCCAAGTGTGAGTTCTGGAAGGAGGAAGTAAAGTTCCTAGGTCACATGGTGAGCAAAAGAGGAATAGTGGTAGATCCTTTGAAAGTAGAGGCGGTGATGGAATGGGAAAGACCAACGACGGTGACAGAAGTCAGAAGTTTCTTGGGCCTAGCCGGATATTACCAGAGATTTATTGAGGGATTTTCCTGGATTGCACTACTGATGAGCGGATAATTTGTACGCTTTTTGGCATTGTTTTTAGTATGTTTTTAGTAGTTTTAGTTGAGTTCTTAGTATATTTTTATTAGTTTTTAGTTAAAATTCACTTTTCTGGACTTTACTATGAGTTTGTGTGTTTTTCTGTGATTTCAGGTATTTTCTGGCTGAAATTGAGGGACCTGAGCAAAAATCTGATTCAGAGACTGAAAAGGACTGCAGATGCTGTTGGATTCTGACCTCCCTGCACTCGAAGTGGATTTTCTAGAGCTACAGAAGCCCAATTGGCGCGCTCTCAACGGCGTTGGAAAGTAGACATCCTGGGCTTTCCAGCAATATATAATAGTCCATACTTTGCCCAAGATTTGATGGCCCAAACCGGCGTTCAAAGTCACCTACAGAAATTCCAGCGTTAAACGCCGGAACTGGCACCTAAATGGGAGTTAAACGCCCAAACTGGCATAAAAGCTGGCGTTTAACTCCAAGAGAAGTCTCTACACGAAAATGCTTCATTGCTCAGCCCAAGCACACACCAAGTGGGCCCGGAAGTGGATTTTTATGTCATTTACTCATCTTTGTACACCTTAGGCTACTAGTTTTCTATAAGTAGGACCTTTTACTATTGTAATAGATATGGAGAGTCTTTTGATCATGTTTTGATGATTGAACTCACTTTGGGAGGCTGGCCATTCGGCCATGCCTAGACCTTGTTCTTATGTATTTTCAACGGTGGAGTTTCTACACACCATAGATTAAGGTGTGGAGCTCTGCTGTACCTCGAGTATTAATGCAATTACTATTGTTTCTCCATTCAATTCCGCTTGTTCTTGTTCTAAGATATCACTTGTTCTTCAACTTGATGAATGTGATGATCCGTGACACTCATCATCATTCTCACTCATGAACAAGGTGACTGACAACCACTTTTGTTCTACAAGCAACCAAGGCTCTAGTGAATATCTCTTGGATTCTTTAATCGGAATCTTCGTGGTATAGGCAGGACTTGATGGCGGCATTCAAGAGAATCCGGAAGGTCTAAACCTTGTCTGTGGTATTCTGAGTAGGATTCAATGATTGAATGACTGTGACGTGCTTCAAACTTTAACCTGCTGGGCGTTAGTGACAGACGCAAAAGAGGGATTCTATTCCAGTAGGAGCGGGAACCAAACCGGTGATTGGCCGTACTGTGACAGAGTACGTTAGCATTAGCTTTCACTGCGAGGATGGGAGGTAGCCATTGACAACGGTGAAACCCTACACGAGCTTGCCATGGAAAGGAGTAAGAAGGATTGGATGAAGGCAGTAGGAAAGCAGAGAGACGGAAGGGAAGGCATCTTCATACGCTTGTCTGAAGCTCTCACCAATGATATACATAAGTATCTCTATCTTTATCTTTTATGTTATTTTCGTTCATCACCATATCCATTTGAGTCTGCCTGACTAAGATTTACAAGATGACCATAGCTTGCTTCATACCACCAATCTCCGTGGGATCGACCCTTACTCGCGTAAGGTTTATTACTTGGACGACCCAGTGCACTTGCTGGTTAGTTGTGCGAAGTTGTGTTTATGCCATGGTATTGAGCACCAAGTCTTTGGAGCCATTACTAGGGATTGTTTATGTTTTGAAAAGTAGTGATCACAATTTCGCGCCAAGAGAGACCTCAACAAGGTTTCAATAATAATAATGGTGGAAGAAACAGGTTTAACAATGGCAAACCTTTTCCATCATCTTCTCAGCAACAGACAGAGAATCCTAAGCAGAACCCCTCTGACTTAGCAACAATGGTCTCTGATCTAATCAAAACCACTCAAAGTTTCATGAATGAAACAAGGTCCTCCATCAGAAATTTAGAAGGACAAGTGGGACAGCTGAGCAAGAAAGTTACTGAACTCCCTCCTAGTACTCTCCCAAGCAATACAGAAGAAAATCCAAAAGGAGAGTGCAAAGCCATAAACATGGCCGAATATGGAGAGGAAAGAGAGGAGGTGGACGCCACTGAGGAAGACCTCAATGGGCGTGCACCACCCTCCACTGAGTTCCCCAATGAGGAACCATGGGAATCTGAGGCTCAAAATGAGACCATAGAGATTCCATTGGACTTACTTCTGCCTTTCATGAGCTTTGATGAGTATTCTTCCTCTGAAGAGGATGAGTATGTCACTGAAGAGCAAGTTGCTAAATATCTTGGAGCAATCATGAAGCTAAATGACAAGTTATTTGGAAATGAGACTTGGGAAGATGAATCTCCCTTGCTCACCAAAGAACTGGATGACTTGTCTAGGCAGAAATTACCTCAAAAGAGACAAGATCCTGGGAAGTTCTCAATACCTTGTACCATAGGTACCATAACCTTCAAGAAGGCCTTGTGTGACTTAGGGTCAAGTGTGAACCTCATGCCTCTCTCTGTAATGGAGAAGCTAGGGATCTTTGAGGTACAAGCTGCAAGAATCTCATTGGAGATGGCAGACAACTCAAGAAAACAAGCTCATGGACTTGTAGAGAATGTTTTGGTAAAAGTTGAAGACCATTACATCCCTACTGATTTCATAGTCCTAGAGACTGGGAAGTGCATGGATGAATCCATCATCCTTGGCAGACCCTTCCTAGCCACAGCAAAGGCTGTGATTGATGTTGATAGAGGTGAATTAATTATTCAAGTGAATGAAGAATCCCTTGTGTTTAAGGCTCAAGGATATCCCTCTGTCACCATGGAGAAGAAGCTTGAAGAGCTTCCCTCAAATCAGAGACAAATAGAGCCCCCAAAGTCAAACTCTAAGTTTGGTGTTGGGAGGCCACAACCAAACTCTAAGTTTGGTGTTGAACCCCCACATTCAAACTCTAAGTTTGGTGTTGGGAGGTTCCAACATTGCTCTGAGTATCTGTGAGGCTCCATGAGAGCCCTCTGTCAAGCTACTGACATTAAAGAAGCGCTTGTTGGGAGGCAACCCAATGACTATAATTTATATAGTTTCTTTTGTTATTTTATGTTTTTTGTAGGTTGATGATCATAAGAAGTCACAAAATCCATTGAAAAAGCAAAAACAAAATGAAAAACAGGAAGAAAAACAGCACACCCTGGAGGAAGATGTTGCTGGCGTTCAAACGCCAGTAAACCTAGCAGTTGGGCGTTTAACGCCCAGTCTGGCACCATTCTGGGCGTTTAACGCCAGAAAGGGGCACCAGACTGGCGTTAAACACCAGAAAAGGGCAAGAACCTGGCGTTAAACGCCAGGAATGGGCACCAGCCCGGCGTTTAACGCCAGAAATAGCTCAAAACGTGATTTTGAGCAACATTTGGTGCAGGGATGACTTTTCCTTGACACCACAGGATCTGTGGACCCCACAGGATCCCCACCAACCCCACCACCACTCTCTCTCTTCTTCCCCCATTCACCAATCACCTCAATACCTCTTCCCCAAAACCCTTCACCTATCAAATCCCATCTCTCTCTTCACCACTCACATCCATCCTTCATAAAACCCCACCAACCTCACCCTTCAAATTCAAACCACTTTCCCTCCCAAACCCACCCAAAATGGCCGAACCACATTCTCCCCCTCTCCTATATATACCCTTCTTCACTCCTTCATTTTCACACAACCAAAATACCACTTCTCCCCCTCTTTGGCCGAATACACCACCATCTCCCTCTTCCTCATTTCTTCTTCTTCTACTCTCTTCTTTCTTCTTTTGCTCGAGGACGAGCAAACATTTTAAGTTTGGTGTGGTAAAAGCGTTGCTTTTTCGTTTTTCCATAACCATTATGGCATCCAAGGCCGGAGAAACCTCTAGAAAGAGGAAAGGGAAGGCAAAAGCTTCCACCTCCGAGTCATGGGAGATGGATAGGTTCATCTCAAGGGATGCACTTTCCTCCATAAAACTATTGGGAGCAACTAAACACCTCCCTAGGAGAATTGAGTTCCAACATGGGACAACTAAGGGTGGAGCACCAAGAACACTCCATTCTCCTCCATGAAATAAGAGAAGATCAAAGAATCATGAGAGAGGAGCAACAAAGGCAAGGAAGAGACATTGAGGAGCTCAAGCACTCCATAGGACCTTCAAGAGGAAGGAAGAGCCGCCATCACTAAGGTGGGCCCGTTCCTTGATTTCCTTGTTCTTTATTCTTCTGTTTTTCGAATTTTAGTGCTTATGTTTATCCATGTTTGTGTCTTATGATCATTAGTGTCTTAGTATCTATGCCTTAAAGTTATGAATGTCCTATGAATCCATCACCTTTCTTAAATAAAAACGTGCTTAATTGAAAAGAAAAAGAATTGCATGAATTTTGAATTTTATAACAGTTTAATTATTTTGATGTGGTGGCAACACTTTTGTTCTCTGAATGTATGCTTGAACAGTGCATATGTCTTTTGAATTTGTGGTTCATGAATGTTGGCTCTTGAAAGAATGATGAAAAAGGAGACATGTTACTGAGGATCTGAAAAATCATAAAAATGATTCTTGAAGCAAGAAAAAGCAGTGAATACAAAAAAAAAAAGAAAAAAAAAGAGAAGCAGAAAGCAAACGAAAAAAAAAAGAAGAGAAAGAAAGAAATAAAGTTGTGATCCAAGGCAATAAGAGTGTGCTTAAGAACCCTGGACACCTCTAATTGGGGACTTTAGCAAAGCTGAGTCACAATCTGAAAAGGTTCACCCAATTATGTGTCTGTGGCATGTATGTATCCGGTGGTAATACTGAAAGACAGAGTGCTTTGGGCCACAGCCAAGACTCAATAAAGTAGCTGTGTTCAAGAATCATCATACTTAACTAGGAGAATCAATAACACTATCTGGAGTCTGAGTTCCTAAAGAAGCCAATCATTCTGAGTTCCAAAGGATAGAGTGAGATGCCAAAACTATTCAGAGGCAAAAAGCTAAAAGCCCCGCTCATCTAATTAATACTGATCTTCATAGATGTTTTTGGAGTTCATTGCATATTCTCTTCTTTTTATCTTATTTGATCTTTAGTTGCTTGGGGACAAGCAACAATTTAAGTTTGGTGTTGTGATGAGCGGATAATTTGTACGCTTTTTGGCATTGTTTTTAGTATGTTTTTAGTAGTTTTAGTTGAGTTCTTAGTATATTTTTATTAGTTTTTAGTTAAAATTCACTTTTCTGGACTTTACTATGAGTTTGTGTGTTTTTCTGTGATTTCAGGTATTTTCTGGCTGAAATTGAGGGACCTGAGCAAAAATCTGATTCAGAGACTGAAAAGGACTGCAGATGCTGTTGGATTCTGACCTCCCTGCATTCGAAGTAGATTTTCTGGAGCTACAGAAGCCCAATTGGCGCGCTCTCAACGGCGTTGGAAAGTAGACATCCTGGGCTTTCCAGCAATATATAATAGTCCATACTTTGCCCAATATTTGATGGCCCAAACCGGCGTTCAAAGTCACCTACAGAAATTCCAGCGTTAAACGCCGGAACTGGCACCTAAATGGGAGTTAAACGCCCAAACTGGCATAAAAGCTGGCGTTTAACTCCAAGAGAAGTCTCTACACGAAAATGCTTCATTGCTCAGCCCAAGCACACACCAAGTGGGCCCGGAAGTGGATTTTTATGTCATTTACTCATCTTTGTACACCTTAGGCTACTAGTTTTCTATAAGTAGGACCTTTTACTATTGTAATAGATATAGAGAGTCTTTTGATCATGTTTTGATGAATGAACTCACTTTGGGAGGCTGGCCATTCGGCCATGCCTAGACCTTGTTCTTATGTATTTTCAACGGTGGAGTTTCTACACACCATAGATTAAGGTGTGGAGCTCTGCTGTACCTCGAGTATTAATGCAATTACTATTGTTCTTCCATTCAATTCCGCTTGTTCTTTATCCAAGATATCACTTGTTCTTCAACATGATGAAGGTGATGATCCGTGACACTCATCATCATTCTCACTCATGAACAAGGTGACTGACAACCACTTTTGTTCTACAAGCAACCAAGGCTCTAGTGAATATCTCTTGGATTCTTTAATCGGAATCTTCGTGGTATAGGCAGGACTTGATGGCGGCATTCAAGAGAATCCGGAAGGTCTAAACCTTGTCTGTGGTATTCTGAGTAGGATTCAATGATTGAATGACTGTGACGTGCTTCAAACTTTAACCTGCTGGGCGTTAGTGACAGACGCAAAAGAGGGATTCTATTCCAGTAGGAGCGGGAACCAAACCGGTGATTGGCCGTACTGTGACAGAGTACGTTAGCATTAGCTTTCACTGCGAGGATGGGAGGTAGCCATTGACAACGGTGAAACCCTACACGAGCTTGCCATGGAAAGGAGTAAGAAGGATTGGATGAAGGCAGTAGGAAAGCAGAGAGACGGAAGGGAAGGCATCTTCATACGCTTGTCTGAAGCTCTCACCAATGATATACATAAGTATCTCTATCTCTATCTTTATGTTATTTTCGTTCATCACCATATCCATTTGAGTCTGCCTGACTAAGATTTACAAGATGACCATAGCTTGCTTCATACCACCAATCTCCGTGGGATCGACCCTTACTCGCGTAAGGTTTATTACTTGGACGACCCAGTGCACTTGCTGGTTAGTTGTGCGAAGTTGTGTTTATGCCATGGTATTGAGCACCAAGTTCTTGGAGCCATTACTAGGGATTTTTTATGTTTTGAAAAGTATTGATCACAATTTCGTGCACCAAGTTTTTGGCGCCGTTGCCGGGGAATTAAATGTCCTAACTACAGTTTCGCATTTGTTCCCTGCAATAACAGTGCCATGTTTTGATCCGGCAACAACACCAAGTTTTTGGCGCCGTTGCCGGGGATTGTTCTTGTGTATGGACAACTGACGGTTCATCTTGTTGCTTAGATTAGGCATTTATTTTTTTTTCGAAATTCTTGAAGATGAATTCTAGAGTTTCATGATGATTTGCTGAAATCTGGCTGGCTGTAAAGCCATGTCTAATTTCATTGGACCGAGGTTTCAACTTATCATCACAGGAGCTTGTTCATCTTGCTTTTGGAGCAGTGATCTGCTAAGGCTTGGCTGGCCTTTGGCCATGTCTAGTGTTTTGGACCGAAGCTTTCTTTGAAAGCTTGGCTGGCTGTGAAGCCATGTCTAATTCCTGGACCGAAGCCTTAGACTAGCATTGCACTGATCCCTGGAATTCTCATTAAGAATTTTGATGTTTTCACTTAATTTTCGAAAAACACAAAAAAAAAATAAAAATTAGAAAATCATAAAAACCAAAAAGATTTTATGTTTCTTGCTTGAGTCTAGTGTCTCATCTTAAGTTTGGTGTCAATTGCATGCATTCATTCTTGTGTCTTAAGGATCTTCAAGTAATTTTTGATGATTTCTTACTCTGATCTTTGAATTCTATTGACTTGAGTGTTTATGTGTCTCATATAGTGTCAGTAGTATACAAACTGCTAAGTTTGGTGTCTTGCATGCATTGTTATTTGATTCTTGTTGCATTTTGATTGTTAAAAATCCAAAAATATTTTTAATTTGTGTCTTTTCAAGTCAATAATACAGAGAATTGAAGATTCAGAACATACTGCAGAGGAATTATACAGAAAAAGCTGGGCATTCGAAAATGCCCAGTGAAGAAGGCAGACTGGCGTTTAAACGCCAGCCAGGGTACCTGGTTGGGCGTTTAACGCCCAAAAAGGGTGCATTTTGGGCGTTAAACGCCAGAATGGATACCATTCTGGGCGTTTAACGCCAGGATGGTGCTAGGGGGAAGATTTTGTTTTCAAAATCAATTTTTTTTCAAGTTTTCAAAGTTTTTCAAAATCAAATCTTTTTCAAATCAAATCTTTTCAATCAAATGTTTTCAAAATTAATTTCTTTCCTTTTTCAAAGATACTTACTAACAATTAATGATTTGATTGAACATTTTTTGCCTTTTCTGTTGAGGAAGGTTTTATGTTTGAATCATATCTTTTCTTGTTAGGCAAGTCATTAATTTTTCAAATCAAATCCTTTTAAAATTGTTTTCAAATCATATCTTTTAAAATTGTTTTCAAATCACATCTCTTTAAAACCAATCATATCTTCTTAACCACATCTTTTTCAAAATAGTTTTCAATCAAATCTTTCTGATTTCTAATTTAAAAATTTTTTTCAAAAATCACTTGGTTTCCTTTCCACTTTGATTTTCGAAAATCAATTAAGTGTTTTTCAAAATGTTTTCAAAATATTTTTAATTGAATTTTCGAAAATCTTCTCCCCTCCTTCTCACATCCTTCTATTTATGGAGTACCACTCCTTCTCAATGCACAATTCGAACCTTATCTAAGTAAAGTTCGAATTCTTCTTCTCCTTCTTCTTTCTATTTCTCTTTTCCTCTGACACCTCAAGGAATCTCTATACTGTGACATAGAGGATTCCACATTTTCTTGTTCTCTTCTCTTTCATATGAGCAGGAGCAGAGACAAAGGCATTCTTGTTGAAACTGACCCTGAACCCGAAAGGACCTTGAAGAGAAAGCTAAGAGAAGCCAAAGCACAACTCTCTTTAGAGGACCTGACCGAATTCTTCAAAGAAGAAGAACACATGGCAGCCGAAAACAACAATAATGCAAACAATGCAAGGAAGGTGCTGGGTGACTTTACTGCACCTACTCCCGACTTCTATGGGAGAAGCATCTCTATCCCTGCCATTGGAGCAAACAACTTTGAGCTTAAACCTCAATTAGTTTCTCTAATGCAACAGAATTGCAAGTTCCATGGACTTCCAATGGAAGATCCTCATCAGTTCTTAGCTGAATTCTTGCAAATCTGTGACACAGTCAAGACTAATGGGGTAGACCCTGAGGTCTATAGACTGATGCTATTCCCTTTTGCTGTAAGAGACAGAGCTAGAATATGGTTGGACTCTCAACCTAAAGAAAGCCTGGACTCTTGGGAAAAGCTAGTCAATGCCTTCTTGGCAAAGTTCTTTCCACCACAAAGATGGAGTAAGCTTAGAGTGGAAGTCCAAACCTTCAGACAGAAGGATGGAGAATCCCTCTATGAAGCTTGGGAAAGATACAAACAATTAATCAGAAAATGTCCTTCTGACATGCTTTCTGAATGGAGCATCATAGGTATTTTCTATGATGGTCTCTCTGAACTATCTAAGATGTCCTTAGATAGCTCTGCTGGAGGATCTCTTCATCTGAAGAAGATGCCTACAGAGGCTCAAGAACTAATTGAAATGGTTGCAAATAACCAATTCATGTACACTTCTGAGAGAAATCCTGTGAACAATGGGACAAGTCAGAAGAAAGGAGTTCTTGAGATTGATACTCTGAACGCCATTTTGGCTCAGAATAAAATATTGACTCAACAAGTCAATTTGATTTCTCAAAGTCTGTCTGGAATGCAAAATGCACCAAGCAGTACTAAGGATGCTTCATCTGAAGAAGAAGCTTATGATCCTGAGAACCCTTCAATGGAAGAGGTGAATTACCTAGGAGAACCCTATGGTAACACCTATAATTCTTCATGGAGAAATCACCCAAATCTCTCATGGAAGAATCAAGAGAGGCCTCAACAAGGTTTCAATAATAATGGTGGAAGAAACAGGCTTAGCAATAGCAAGCCTTTTTCATCATCTTCTCAGCAACAGACAGAGAGTTCTAAGCAGAATACCTCTGACTTAGCAACCATGGTCTCTGATCTAATCAAAACCACTCAAAGTTTCATGAATGAAACAAGGTCCTCCATCAGAAATTTGGAAAGGACAAGTGGGACAGCTGAGCAAGAAAGTTACTGAACTCCCTCCTAGTACTCTCCCAAGCAATACAGAAGAAAATCCAAAAGGAGAGTGCAAAGCCATAAACATGGCCGAATTTGGAGAGGAAAGAGAGGAGGTGGACGCCACTGAGAAAGATCTCAATGGGCGTGCACCAACCTCCTTTGAGTTCCCCAATGAGGAACCATGGGAATCTGAGGCTCAAAATGAGACCATAGAGATTCCATTGGACTTACTTCTGCCTTTCATGAGCTCTGATGAGTATTCTTCCTCTGAAGAGGATGAGTATGTCACTGAAGAGCAAGTTGCTAAATATCTTGGAGCAATCATGAAGCTAAATGACAAGTTATTTGGAAATGAGACTTGGGAAGATGAATCTCCCTTGCTCACCAAAGAACTGGATGACTTGTCTAGGCAGAAATTACCTCAAAAGAGACAAGATCCTGGGAAGTTTTCAATACCTTGTACCATAGGCACCATGACCTTCAAGAAGGCCTTGTGTGACTTAGGGTCAAGTGTGAACCTCATGCCTCTCTCTGTAATGGAGAAGCTAGGGATCTTTAAGGTACAAGCTGCAAGAATCTCACTAGAGATGGCAGACAACTCAAGAAAACAAGCTCATGGACTTGTAGAGAATGTTTTGGTAAAAGTTGAAAACCATTACATCCCTACTGATTTCATAGTCCTAGAGACTGGGAAGTGCATGGATGAATCCATCATCCTTGGCAGACCCTTCCTAGCCACAGCAAAGGCTGTGATTGATGTTGATAGAGGTGAATTAATCATTCAAGTGAATGAAGAATCCCTTGTGTTTAAGGCTCAAGGATACCCCTCTGTCACCATGGAGAAGAAGCATGAAGAGCTTCTCTCAAATCAGAGACAAACAGAGCCCCCACAGTCAAACTCTAAGTTTGGTGTTGGGAGGCCACAACCAAACTCTAAGTTTGGTGTTGAACCCCCACATTCAAACTCTAAGTTTGGTGTTGGGAGGTTCCAACATTGCTCTGAGAAAATGTGAGGCTCCATGAGAGTCCTCTGTCAAGCTACTGACATTAAAGAAGCGCTTGTTGGGAGGCAACCCAATGATTATATTTTATATATTTTCTTTTGTTATTTTATGTTTTTTTGTAGGTTGATGATCATAAGAAGACACAAAATCAATTGAAAAAGCAAAAACAAAATGAAAAACAGGAAGAAAAACAGCACACCCTGGAGGAAAAACTCACTGGCGTTTAAACGCCAGTGAGGCTAGCAGTTGGGCGTTTAACGCCCAGTCTGGCACCATTCTGGGCGTTTAACGCCAGAAAGGGGCACCAGACTGGCGTTAAACGCCAGGAAAGGGCAAGAACCTGGCGTTAAAGGCCAGAAATGGGCACCAGCCCGGCGTTTAACGCCAGAATTGGCACAGAACGCAAATTTTCTTGCCACTTGGTGCAGGGATGACTTTTCCTTGACACCTCAGGATCTGTGGACCCCACAGGATCCCCACCAACCCCACCACTCTCTCTTTCTCTTCACCACTCACATCCATCCCTCATAAAACCCACCCATAATGGCCGAACCACAAAGCCATCTCCCTCTCCTCCATTTTTTCTTCTTCTACTCTCTTCTTTCTTCTTTTGCTCGAGGACGAGCAAACCTTTTAAGTTTGGTGTGGTAAAAGCATTGCTTTTTGTTTTTCCATAACCATTTATGGCATCCAAGGCCGGAGAAACCTCTAGAAAGAGGAAAGGGAAGGCAAAAGCTTTCACCTCCGAGTCATGGGAGATGGAGAGATTCATCTCAAGGGATGCACTTTCCTCCACAAGACTATTGGGAGCAACTGAACACCTCCCTAGGAGAATTAAGTTCCAACATGGGACAACTAAGGGTGGAGCACCAAGAACATTCCATCCTCCTCCATGAAATTAGAGAAGATCAAAGAATCATGAGAGAGGAGCAACAAAGACAAGGAAGAGACATTGAGGAGCTCAAGCACTCCATAAGACCTTCAAGAGAAAGAACAAGCCGCCATCACTAAGGTGGACCCGTTCTTTAATTTCCTTGTTCTTTATTTTTCTGTTTTTCGAAAATTATGCTTTATGTTTGTCCATGTTTGTGTCTTATGATCATTAGTGTCTTAGTGTCTATGCCTTAAAGTTATGAATGTCCTATGAATCCATCACCTTTCTTAAAAAGAAAACTGTTTTTATCACAAAAGAACAAGAAGTACAGGATTTCAAATTCATCTTTAAAACTAGCTTAATTAGTTTGATGTGGTGACAATACTTTTTGTTTTCTGAATGTATGCTTAAACAGTGCATATGTATTTTGAATTTGTTGTTCATGAATGTTAAAATTGTTGGCTCTTGAAAGAATGATGAAAAAGGAGACATGTTACTGAGGATCTGAAAAATCATAAAAATGATTCTTGAAGCAAGAAAAAGCAGTGAATACAAAAAAAAAACGAAAAAAAGGGAGAAAAAGAAAACGAAAGAAAAAGAAAGAAAAAGAAAGAAATAAAGTTGTGATCCAAGGCAAAAAGAGTGTGCTTAAGAACCCTGGACACCTCTAATTGGGGACTTTAGCAAAGCTGAGTCACAATCTGAAAAGGTTCACCCAATTATGTGTCTGTGGCATGTATGTATCCGGTGGTAATACTGGAAGACAGAGTGCTTTGGGCCACGGCCAAGACTCAATAAGTAGCTGTGTTCAAGAATCATCATACTTAACTAGGAGAATCAATAACACTATCTGGATTCTGAGTTCCTAAAGAAGCCAATCATTCTGAATTTCAAAGGATAGAGTGAGATGCCAAAACTGTTCGGAGGCAAAAAGCTACTAGTCCCGCTCATCTAATTTGGAGCTAAGTTTCATTGATAATTTGGAATCTATAGTATATTCTCTTCTTTTTATCTTATTTGATTTTCAGTTGCTTGAGGACAAGCAACAATTTAAGTTTGGTGTTGTGATGAGCGGATAATTTGTACGCTTTTTGGCATTGTTTTTAGTAGTTTTAGTTGAGTTCTTAGTATATTTTTATTAGTTTTTAGTTAAAATTCACTTTTCTGGACTTTACTATGAGTTTGTGTGTTTTTCTGTGATTTCAGGTATTTTCTGGCTGAAATTGAGGGACCTGAGCAAAAATCTGATTCAGAGACTGAAAAGGACTGCAGATGCTGTTGGATTCTGACCTCCCTGCACTCGAAGTGGATTTTCTGGAGCTACAGAAGCCCAATTGGCGCGCTCTCAACGGCGTTGGAAAGTAGACATCCTGGGCTTTCCAGCAATATATAATAGTTCATACTTTGCCCAAGATTTGATGGCCCAAATCGGCGTTCAAAGTCACCTACAGAAATTCCAGCGTTAAACGCCGGAACTGGCACCTAAATGGGAGTTAAACGCCCAAACTGGCATAAAAGCTGGCGTTTAACTCCAAGAGAAGTCTCTACACGAAAATGCTTCATTGCTCAGCCCAAGCACACACCAAGTGGGCCCGGAAGTGGATTTTTATGTCATTTACTCATCTTTGTACACCTTAGGCTACTAGTTTTCTATAAGTAGGACCTTTTACTATTGTAATAGATATGGAGAGTCTTTTGATCATGTTTTGATGATTGAACTCACTTTGGGAGGCTGGCCATTCGGCCATGCCTAGACCTTGTTCTTATGTATTTTCAACGGTGGAGTTTCTACACACCATAGATTAAGGTGTGGAGCTCTGCTGTACCTCGAGTATTAATGCAATTACTATTGTTTCTCCATTCAATTCCGCTTGTTCTTGTTCTAAGATATCACTTGTTCTTCAACTTGATGAATGTGATGATCTGTGACACTCATCATCATTCTCACTCATGAACAAGGTGACTGACAACCACTTTTGTTCTACAAGCAACCAAGGCTCTAGTGAATATCTCTTGGATTCTTTAATCGGAATCTTCGTGGTATAGGCAGGACTTGATGGCGGCATTCAAGAGAATCTGGAAGGTCTAAACCTTGTCTGTGGTATTCTGAGTAGGATTCAATGATTGAATGACTGTGACGTGCTTCAAACTTTAACCTGCTGGGCGTTAGTGACAGACGCAAAAGAGGGATTCTATTCCAGTAGGAGCGGGAACCAAACCGGTGATTGGCCGTACTGTGACAGAGTACGTTAGCATTAGCTTTCACTGCGAGGATGGGAGGTAGCCATTGACAACGGTGAAACCCTACACGAGCTTGCCATGGAAAGGAGTAAGAAGGATTGGATGAAGGCAGTAGGAAAGCAGAGAGACGGAAGGGAAGGCATCTTCATACGCTTGTCTGAAGCTCTCACCAATGATATACATAAGTATCTCTATCTTTATCTTTTATGTTATTTTCGTTCATCACCATATTCATTTGAGTCTGCATGACTAAGATTTACAAGATGACCATAGCTTGCTTCATACCACCAATCTCCGTGGGATCGACCCTTACTCACGTAAGGTATTACTTGGACGACCCAGTGCACTTGCTGGTTAGTTGTGCGAAGTTGTAGTGATCACAATTTCGTGCACCAACTACCGATGACTAAGTTGACAAGAAAAGATGTACCGTTTGTGTGGAAGTCGGAGTGTGAGGAAAGTTTTTAGACTTTGAAGCAAATGTTAACTTCAGCGCCTATTTTGATTTTTCCGGAACCGTATCAACCGTTTGAAGTATACTGTGATGCTTCCTTAAAGGGTTTGGGTTGAGTGTTGATGCAATACCGAAACGTGGTGGCTTACGCATCGCGGCAGCTGAGACCGCATGAGGTAAATTACCCAACTCATGACTTGGAATTAGCGGTGATTGTGTTTGCATTGAAGATTTGGAGGCACCACTTGTACGGAGTGAGGTTTAGCGTCTTTTTTTATCATAAGAGTCTCAAATACATCTTTGATCAGAAAGAGCTCAATATGCGTCAGAGGAGGTGGATGGAGTTGCTAAAGGATTATGATTTTGAATTGAGTTATCACCTTGGAAAGGCAAATATGGTAGTAGACGCGTTGAGTCAGAAGTCTTTAACAATATCTTGGATGAGAATCAAGAAAGAGGAGTTAGTGGATAAGTTTGTGGATCTTAAGCTTGATATTGGTGAAGTTGTTGGAAGAGTTTATTTGAATCAGTTGCAGATTTCATGTTTAAAACAGAGATTCAGAGGGCTCAGGAAGATGAGCAAAAGCTTCAGCAACTATTTCAACCAGTTGGCAAGAAGAGGCATAGAGAGTTTTCTAAGGATGATAAAGTGTTGTGGAGATATAAAGGGAGAATTTGTATACTGGATATTTGGAGTTTGAGGCAAGAATTGTTGTCAGAAGCTCACAACAGTGAGTTTTCCATTCACCCAGGAAGTACTAAGATGTACTATGATTTAAAGAAGATGTTCTGGTGGTTTGGGATGAAAGGTGATGTAGCTACGGTTGTGTCTAAGTGCCTGACTTGTCAGAAGGTGAAGATAGAGCATCAGGGACCATCGGGACTGTTACAGCCACTTGAGATTTCTCAGTGGAAGTAGGAAGGAATTACGATGGATTTTGTGACCGGTTTACTGAGGACTAGGTCGGAATTTGATGCGGTTTGGTTGATCGTGGATTGCTTAACCAAATCTGCTCATTTTCTGCCTGTCCGAGTAAACTATTCTATGGAGGAGTTGGCAAGATTGTACATCAAGGAGATCGTAAGGTTGCATGGTGTGCTATCAAGCATAGTGTCGAACCGTGATTCCCGAATCACATCAAGGTTTTGGGGAGCTTTCCAAAGAGCTTTCGGTACGAGACTATGTCTCAGCACGGCATATCATTTGCAAACTGATGGATAGTTGGAAAGGACTATTCAGATGTTGAAAGATATGCTAAGGGCGTGTGTTCTGGATCAACTCAGGAGTTGGGACCGTTACATGCCATTGGTGGAGTTTACATACAATAATAGCTTTCATGCGAGCATTGGGATGGCTCCGTATGAGGCTTTGTATGGACGGAAGTGCCAATCTCAACTTTGTTGGTATGAGTCTGGTGAAACAAGTGTATTGGGTCCTGATTTGGTGGCAGAGACTACTGAGAAGATTAAGAAGATTCGGGAGAGGATTCTAACTGTACAGAGTCGACAGAAAAGTTATGCGGATTAGAGAAGGAAACCATTAGAATTTGAAGTGGGAGAGCATGTATTTCTGAGAGTTACACCGATAACTGGGATCGGAAGAGCAATCAAAACAAAAAAGTTGAATCCGAGGTATATTGGACCATTTGAGATTCTGAGGCGATTCGGGCCAATGGCATATCAAGTAGCTTTGCCGCCTCGCCTATCTAACTTGCATGACGTATTTCACGTGTCACAACTCTGTAAGTACACGTCGGACGCGGCTCATGTGTTAGAGTCCGAGTCAGTTGAGTTGAAGGAGAACTTGACATTTCAAGTGACACTGATGCGTATTGACGACACTAGTGTGAAGAAACTGCGGGGAAAGGAAGTTCAGTTGGTCAAAGTAGCTTGAAAGCAAGCAGGAGTGGAAGAGCATACTTGAGAATTGGAGTCCGAGATGCAGAAGGATTACTCCGAGCTATTCTCAAATAATCACTAAATTTTGAGGATAAAATTTCTTATTTGGTGGTGAGAATGTAAGAACCGAGACTAATTAACCGTCTATTTAAATAATTAATATTGCCCAAAATAGGATCCAAAAATTTAGAATGAGAATTGGAGGATTTAAATATGATTTTTGGACTCAGTAGATTTTTCTGAGTCAGAAAAAGTATTTTCTGCAAAAAATCGAGTAAAATTGCAAATCGGCAGCTGAACCGGTCGAACCGGCTTAAGTCTGTCCAGTACTGCGCGAGAATAATTAGAAACAGTAGAAAGTCTCAAGAAAATATTAGAAATTAAAAACCGGGCATTCATTTTTAAAGGTTTGGCCCAAAGTTGGGCCAAACGGGTTGAAAATACTAATGGATTGGACTGGGCCCAAGTTGGGCCCAAGCCCAACATATAAAACCCTCTTTAATGAGCCTCACTCAGCTCATTCACCATTAAACGTAACACAACACAGCTAAAGTGAGAAGAGAGTGAGGGTTCCATTGTTACTATTCATGTTCATCTTCCCAAGCTCATAACTTGAGCTACGGAGCTCCGATCGCTGCATCGTTTGGGGCCACGCAATCACCACGAAGAGCTCTATAAAATCCACCTAAGAAATTGGTAAGGAAACCACGAAATGCATCTCAGCCTTTCCTTCAAAAATTCAAAAATCTAGTGTTTGGGGTTTTTGAGATTTTGGTGTTTTGATGTGTTTAGGATCAATCTAGCTTAAGAAATCTATTGGGTTTTGCTTCCAAAACTGTTGGATAAAGTGAGTTGTTCTTGAACCCTTGTGAAATTGTGATTAAGTTGAAGCCTAGGTTGATTGGTTATGAAATTATGTGTATATATAGTTTGAAGTTGTGATTATTGGCATTTACTTAGAGCTTGGAGTTAAATTGATGGCTTGATTGAGTTTGAGAACTTGTGGAAGCTTGGTTGAGGTCAACTTGGTGATTTAATGTATATTCAGAATCGGCCAAGGTATGGTTTCGGTTTTCTCTATGTAATATATAATATTTCTAGACACTTAGGCTAGTGACCCATAGGATAGGATTGAATTAAATTGGTTGTTGGAATTGTTGTATGATGATGAATGATGATTTGATGATTTGGGTAGTTGATGAATTGAAATTTCGATGTTGATAGTATGATATTGAAGATTGAGATTGAAATTGATTATGATGATTGTTGGTAATGGTGGAATGATATTTGATTAATATGTTGGTTGAAAAATGAATGTATTGTTATGTATTTGATAATGGGGATTGATGATTACATAAGGTGGAGTGGTGAATTGAGGTATGAAAAGGGTGAAATCTGATGTGTTTTGGGAGTTGATGAGATGGTGGTTCAGTTTTGGTTGTGAAATTGGAAAATTAAGAACTTGTGAAATTTTGGTAAATACGAATTTTTGGTGAAATTTGATGGATCATAACTTAAGCCTCAGTTTTCAAAATTTGTTGAACTTTGATTTAAATTAAAGTACATTGAGAAATCTTTAAATGGATATAAAGTTTATAGGAAATGGATTTTTGTAGAGGAAGTTATGATCATTCAAAGTTTGGTGTTGAAATCTGAATTCTGTAAATGCTGCAAAATTTGTGATTTCTGGTTTGTGTGCGCATGCATAGCCTTGTGCGCACACACAACCTGTGTGTTTTTAAAAGTGTGTGTACGCACAGCCTTCTGCCCATGCACACACAGGAGAAGGCTTGCTGTTGAGAGCGCTAGCACGACCTGCGTGCACACAACCAACAAAGTTTGTAAGCTGTGTGCACGCACAGCCCTGTGCGCATGCACATGTTGGAAGGTGCATTCTGTTGAGGGCGTTTGCACGCCTTGTGCGAGTGAACAGAATTGAAAAATTTTACACTTGTGCGTACCCACACCTCTATGCGTACACACATTTTGAAAATCCTCCTGCGCGTGCGCACGCACACTCCTGTGCGTACGCACATGCCCTGTTTTTCAACTAAACTCTTGTTTTTAACTGTTTCACCTTCCCAACAAGCTTGTAAACTTCTGACACTTATTTAAGACTTTTTGGCTTTTTTTATGTTAAAACATAGAGAAGGTCTTGGATGGAATTATTTGGGTATTACCTTGAAAAGTTAGAGAACAGAGGCTTAGGTTTCTGGTGTATTGAGGATGGGTTTGGTTGAAAGAGAAGGAAGAGTAGTGAATTGGTGAACACTAACAATGAATTGAGAAACTGTTGAACTAATGAGTTTGGAATGGAAATTATGAATTGACAGTGATTGAGATGAGTCGAGGACTCGGAGTTGCAATGATGAATCATTGATATACTGAAATAATGAATTTTTGAAAAACCACTGCTGCAACATTTTTAAATTGAGATTGTTGAGACGTTATGCGCTTGGCAGGGACCGTGGTTGGATCCCGCCTGTCGAGGTAGCGGCAGCGGCGTAAGGGCGGTGGTTCGTCCCGCTTGCGTTGAGATGTGAGGTCCGTGGCAAGATTATCCCGCTCGCATCCTTTCGGATCACTAGAGTGTGCAGGTACAAAATCCTGGATGGTGTTTCGAGCACCATATCTCGGGGGTTCCCATTATGATTCCGAAGGGCGACATCTCCATGGAGATGTGTCGGGTTGGCAGTTGAACCGACAATGTGATATCACAGCCTATAGGACAGGCATTCATCATGTGCATCTTCTATCTGTTTGTTTGCTTTGCCAACTTGTAATTGCTTGCCTAATTGTATAACATGCCTAATTGCCTACTTGAATTACTTGCCATATATGCCTATACTTGTGTTTTACTTGCATTGATATAAATTGTGTATTCTACTGGGATTGAGGAGGTTCAGAAGGCGGTGGCGATAGGATCACATGGAGGATAGGTTGGTGAAGGCTGTGGGACATCGAAGAACTGTTAGATTAGAAAATCCCCTAAGTTAGATTACCCTTTACTATGTTATGGTTTTTTTTTTTAGTTATGCTCTAATGTTTTAGTTATGCTTTAAGATGAATCTCGTGATGGATATGAAGTTTTAGGATTGCCTCTGGCATTCCGGAGTCTTATATCTTACATCACTAGGCACTATTACCATACTAAGAAGCTCCGGTCATACAATATTCTATTGTTATTTTTCAGATGCAGGTCACAACCCACCTCGATGAGTTGCTTTGATGGTGACAGAATGGAGGATCCTGGATATGTTTTGGGAGTCTTTTTGATTATTTTGTGTTAATCTCTCACTTTTGTATTTACTTTTGCCTAGAGGCTTACTTTGAGAGAAAAACTTGTATAAGCTGTTTTAACTTTCAAAATTTTTTATTGTCTGTATATAGCTAGCCGGCTTAAACTCCGCGAGCCGTGGCTAGATCTTTATACTAGTATACTCTTATCTTTTGTTATATTATATCTATTTCTTGCGTGTTAAGTTTGTAGCTTTGTGAGTACGTTTTGCGCTTTTCAAATCCTGTTTTTGAGTTGTATCATTCATCGGGCTTCTAAAATATATTACTTCTTCTATATATTATATGTATAAGCTTTAGACTTGTCGTAACCTTTGATTAACCTTTACTTTACGACGCATGGTAAGGCTTAGGGTAATTAGAGTGTTACATTAACCACAAATTGACTATATTTGAAATTAAAGGTAAAAATGTTAACTACAAGTTAACTATAAAAAAATGTTTAATTACCAAATTTATAGTGAGATCTTTATAAATTTTTTTAATTAAATTTTTATATTATTTTTAATATTGTACTTAAGTCTTTTTTATGTGAAAAATATTAAAATTAATAGAATATTTTTTCAAAAAAGATATGGTTAATCTAATTAGATTTGTAACTGTGAATATATTTAATTTGCGGATAAATATTTAGTTTATTCTAACAATTTTTATATTAAGAATGGCTTAATTAAAAAATTAAAAATATCATACTGACTCAATTAAAAAATTATATAAATCGAATTATAAATTTAATAAAATTATAAAAATTAATAGAATAATTAACCATAAAATAAATTCTTCATTCGTTATCATACATAAAAAACAAATATATAAAAAAATCATTATTAGAAACTTTTCTAAACTGCTTGTGATTCAGGAATTCATTTATTTTATTTTGTAAAGTTCACATTGATCAATTTTATTTGTAAATTGACTATATTTTGGACATATTTGTTGTTTCCTATGATCAACATTGATCAATTTATTCCTTGATTCTCCAATCCCCGATGATCAAACACACTTGTCTGGCTTCCATTGGTAACATGTATGGTTCGAACCTGTATTCTGGCATGGTCCAGCTTTTTTTATAATCCAATGACATATCTCTTCACATTCGTCTTGATCTCTATATTGGTCATATATGTTAAACCAATGACATGAACCTTTCCAACGAAAAGTGCAAAAAAATAATGTAGCGCCAAAGAAAATTCTAGGACTAAAAGTAAAGTGATAGGATTGATTTGGGTGGAGAATGTGTGGTCCAAGATCATCCTCCTTGGATTTGCAGTGAACGGTAAGATCCAAATTGCCCTCTAAATGATTATGTATATAAGGTGTTGCTTGTCCGTTGATAGAAAGTGGTCGTAGCACAACCAACAAGAATAAGAACATGATAGTTTTCACTATTATTGCAGACATTTTCAGTAATATTTTTTGTTCTGATCGATTTAATTTGTTTGAAAACTGATGGCTATATATTTATAGAGGTTGAAAATCAATTGATCAAATAAAGGATAAATAAATTTAGGAAGGTTACAAATGTAAATACAATGTATACTTAAAATATATTTAAAATATTCAATACAAAATCAAAATAAATAAAATAATTAAAGATAAAATTAAAATTAATTGGTCAAATAAACATTAAAGCAGACATAACTGAACATTTACTTTTCATAGAGATGAAATGCGTTTTTTATTTTTAATAGGGTCAACCACAAAAAATGCACTTGAATATTATTATTGGTGTTGACAAAAATACATCCAAATTTTGCTATTGACAAAACTATCTTCAAATAATTTTAAAAAATGACAAAAATATTTAACATTAAATATATATTTTTAAAAAATGCTTTAGAAATTAAATTTTGATATAGTTTTTTTAATACCACCAAATAATAAAAATAATAATATCTAATTTTTCTAATCATGTTTATAATTGCATTAAAATTCAATCTCTAAAGCATTTTTTGATAAATACATGTTTAATATTGGATATTTTTGTCGTTTTTTAAAATTATTTCATTTGAGGATATTTTTGTCAATAGCAAAATTCGGGTAATTTTTGTCAATGTCAAAATTATTCAAGTACATTTTTATAGTTGACCTTTTTTAATATTGGAAAAGAGTGCGTTTTGCTGTATCATAAAGATGAAGAGTGTATAAAAAAATTGTGGAAGATAAATAGAAAAATTTAAGAGCTAAATTTGGATACTAAAAATCTGAAAATATTATATTTGTGTTTATAAATTTATTATAAAATTAGACTTGAGGGTCAAATTTGTATACCCATAAAATTTCATCACAAAATTTTACTCTCAAATTTTTTATTTTCAAATTAAAAAAAAACATAACATATATCTATACTAGTGGATAATATATTAGAAGAAACGGATTTAGAGAAGGACGAGTAGTAGTCTTGCCCCTCTCCTTGCCCCCCAAATTTTAAGAAATTTATAATAAAATAAAAAATATTATGTAATTTAATATATTTATATGTATTATTTTTTAGTATATGATAAATTTATGTTTCACTTATTTTGTTCTCTATTAATATTATTTATTTATTAATTCAATATCATACACTCAAATTTTTGTATTTTTATATATTCATCTTTATGTCTAATTTTAAAAATTTGTTTGTTCTTTTAATACTAATATATTTAATATTTATATTATTATATATAATATTAATAATAATTATCCATGGTGTATTTTAGATTTTTTTTTAAAATAGAATCATTGATGTTTGGATTTTTTTATTGTGGATGACATATATATATATAATGGTGGAGAAATAGAAAAATAGACATAAATAATTATATCTGAGTAGTACAATTTAAAACATGCATGGTGGATTGTAAAATTAATATTTATTGGTAGTTTGAAAATTATAATAATGAGTAATTTTGACTATTTTTATTTTTAAAATTTAATTCAAAATAGAATTATTTGACTTTGAGAAAATAAAAAATGAAGAGATACACATCATAATAAGTAACTTTAAGAATATTTGACTACTTGATGAATATTATCTTAATTTTTGGTTGGTATATTAAATTTGGAGAAAATTAAATTACGATCGATGAGAGTTAATATATATTTTGAATGCATTATTTCAAGTTTTTTTTAAGAGGTTATTCTTATATTTGAATTTTAAAAAAAAATTGACTCTATTACAACAAATTTAAAAAAAAAGTGATCTCCTTAAAAAGAGTTAGCATTCCCTTTTGGTTTGCTATTTTTTTTGTTGTTGCATCTATTTTATTATATAAAAATTGAATTTTATATTTAATGATGAAATTAATATGGTATACTTTTTAAAATATTTTTTAATTTATTTTTTTAACTCATTAAATATAATTTATTACAGATAAATTAATTATATCAATTAATTAATTTAATTAAATATTTAAATATTATATAATTTAAAAATATATATTAATTAATTGATTTGATTTTTATGATATGTAAATTTATGGATTAAATACAATACGATAATTTATTAATGATTTAAATTGAATACAATGAATACATATTAATTTTTGGTGACTTTTACTTTTTTGGTGACTATGAATACATATTAATTTAGTTAGAAGTTCATTATTTTTTAATCTTTTACATATAAATATGATTGAATAAAATTGTAAAAATTATCTTTTTATCACTTTTATTAGCTTTTTTCTTTGTTTTTTTTTTCTTTAGGTGTAATTTGATTTTACATTAACTTTATTTATTTAATAATAAAATATACTCATATTAATTCTGTTATATGTTAGTCTTTTTTTCTTGTGTATTTAGATATGTATAATTATTACTGATCTTTTTATTTTCATTTTTTTAATTATTTTTTATATTTTTATGATTTGATAATAAATAAAAGAAAAGCAAAGAGAAAAAAAACACGATAGTCACAGGCAGAAACGAGACTAAAACAACATCATTCCTCGTTGTTGTTGTTGTTGTTATTATTATTATTATTATTATTATTATTATTATTATTATTATTATTATTATTATTATTATTATTATTATTATTATTATTATAAACTTCATTATTTTTTTTAACATTCTTTAATAATATGAGTTTCATTTTGCTAGTTGTTTAACTGTGTAGAATTATATTATATTATTAGTATATAAAAATTAATTATTCCTTTAATTTATTCATCTGATATGTTTTATATTATCATTCGGTTTTATATTTTTATCTAAAAATATATACTTTTGATTAAGTTAAACTCACCAAAATATATTTACATTAAAATATTAATAAATATAAATTTATTAGCATTTTATTCTTTGATTATATATTATAATTACATCTATTTTTATTTAAAAGGATAGTGATCATAATTATCTTCTAGAAAAATCTGTATTAATTGTTATTTTAAAGGATTTGTCAGATGTTTTTTACAAAAAAATTATATTTTGTTTGGTACAATTTAATTCATATATTTTTTCAAAATATAAATATTTTTACCTTTTTCATATATTATAGTTATTTATTTTATTATAAAAAAAATTAAATTTCTGTATTTAATGATGGAGCTGATGTTTTTAAATTTATTTTTAACTTATTAAATATAATTTACTACGATAAATTAATTATATCAACTAATTAATTTGATTAGATCTTTAAATGTCACACAATTTATTATACTTTATATCAATTTATTTTGGAAGTATTTTTTAATTTATTTAATTTTTTTTAATGTTCTGGTAGTATTTTTAATTTATTTCTTTTAATTTATTAAACCAAATTAATTATGCTAATTATATGTATTAATTAATTAATTTGATTAATGTATTAGTCATTAAAATAATAAATCTATGAATAAAATAGGCAACTGAAATATTTTTAATTAATAATTAAATCAAATAAAATCAAATTATATTTATTGAGGCAAATTCAAATCATGTGAATTAAAGACCAAACTAAAATAAGATGATTTCTTACTTATTCAAATTGAATGCAATAAATACAAATTAATTTTATTAGGGTATAGGAGGGTCTAAAGATGCCTAGATGGCTAGATTAGCCTAAGCGTCAGCTTAAAGGTTTTTTAGATGGGTCAGGCTCTGCGATGTCGGATGTACCTATGTGATATGTGTGTGTGGATTATATTTATTTGATATGTCTATTGGTTTTAAACAAGTTAGTAACACTTTACTTCTAGTATGATCATTGATGTATTGGGAGTTGGGTCATTACATCATCGGCAAATATAAGGTGAGAAATCTAAGGCTCTCATCTAGACACCACAAACTTTCATCCACCTTTGTACTAATAAAACAGGTTAATCGCTCCATACAGAAAACGAATAAATAGGAAGATATCGGATCGCCTTGTCTAAGACCTCTATAGGGAGAGAACCCTTCAAGCTTGGAACCATTCTACATAATAGATAAAAAGGATGAATGGGCACAAAACATAATAAGGCGGATAGTAGCAATAGAAAAATCAAAAAGTTGTAAAGTCTGCTCTAGGAATTTTCAATCAACTCTGTCATAAGCCTTTTCAAGGTCAATCTTAAAAGGTAGAGTGCCTTTCTTGGACTTGGTACGTTTCATAAAATTCAAAACCTTTTGAGCAACGATAATGTTATCAGTGGTCCCTCTATCCGGAATAAAATCACCTTGCAACGGCCAACAATATCAATTAAAAAGGGACGCAGTCTATCAACCGAGACATTGGTAATAATCTTATAACCCATGTTACATAAGCTGATAAATCAGAACTCTTTTAAACTAGTTGGAGCACTAACTTTCGGAATTAAAACAACTAAAGTTTCAAAATGGAGATATTGGTGGGAACACTCGAAAAAGCATTACTTATCGAAGCTCATATATCTTTTTTTACTATATTCTAGTATTCCTTGAAGAAGATGGCTTGAAATCCTGACAAAGAAAATAAAGAGTAAACAAAAAGACAAGAAATAAAATCGAATAATAAAAAGATACATTAAAATTGAAATAGAAACAAAAGGGGTAGATTAAAATTGAATACAAAGAGAATCACTCTACTTTCTATCCAATTTCTTGATGCAACAAGAAAGGAACTCCTCAACCTAACTTGTTCGCACTATAGTTTGGGAATTGAATCGAAGGAATTTCTTAACCTTCTACCCAAATTCTCTGATACAACAAGAGAGGAACTCACTCAATCTCACTTGTCCACACCATGGTTTTATCACGAAACCAAAAAAGGAGGTGGTTTCACACCTCTAATCATTGAATGACAACTATAACAATTTATGAGGTATTTATAACCTCTTATTAAGTTCAAAATAAACAAAAAAACCCTAAGCCCATAATATAAGGTCCTAATTTAGTAACTGAATAAACAAAATTAAAATACATCAAACTAAATTGAAAATTCTAAAAATACAAATAATAACTTCTAAATAATACTCGATATCTTCATATCACGAACATTTGAAGCACGTATCATTCTCCTCTTCTTAAAAAACTATTCGTCCTCAAATCTTGTCGTTGGAAAATTAGTGTATGAAAAGAACAAATATAAAGAAGATAATGTCTGTTTTTTTTTTGCACTGTATATTTTTTTTAAATAATGAAATCAGCAAGATGATAAAATAATAATAATAAAACAGAAATAAGGAAGACAAGGACGACAAGAACATAAAGAAGGACGTAAGTTACTGGTGCACGAATTTGTAATCCGCACAACTAACCAGCAAGTGCACTGGGTCGTCCAAGTAATACCTTACGTGAGTAAGGGTCGATCCCACGGAGATTATTGGTTTGAAGCAAGCTATATTTATTTTATTTATCTTAGTCAGGAAGCCAGTAAGATTATTTGAATTTAATTGTAAGAAGTCAAAGTGTTTAAAATTATTAGAAAAATAAGAGAGAATCAAATCGTTACTTGGTGTGCAGCAATGAGAAATATGTTGGAGTTTTGGAGATGCTTTGTCCTTTGAACTTCAACTCTTCCTTGAAATCCTTTTCCACACGCAAAATCCCTTCTATGGCAAGCTCTATGTAGGGTGTCACCGTTGTCAATGGCTACTTCCCATCCTCTCAGTGAAAACGTTCCTATGCTCTGTCACAGCACGGCTAATCATCTGTCGGTTCTCAATCAGGTTGGAATAGAATCCATTGATTCTTTTGCGTTTGTCACTAACGCCCAGCCTTCAGGAGTTTGAAGCTCGTCACAGTCATTCAATCCCAGAATCCTACTCGGAATACCACAGACAAGGTTTAGACTTTCCGGACTCTCATGAATGCCGCCATCAATCCGGCTTATACCACGAAGATTCTGAGTAATGAATCTAAGAGATACTCATTCAATCTGATGTAGAACGGAGGTGGTTGTCAGGCACACGTTCATGGATTGAGGAAGGTGATGAGTGTCACGGATCATCACCTTCTCCATAATTAAGCGCGAATGAACATCTTAGATAAGAACAAGCGTGTTTGAATGGAAAATAAAGGAATTGTATTAATTCATCGAGACGCTGCAGAGCTCCTCACCCCAACAATGGAGTTTAGAGACTCATGCCATCAAAAAATATGTAATTCAGATCTGAAAATGTCATGAGGTACAAAATAATTCTCTAAAAGTTGTTTAAATAATAAACTAGTAACCTAGGTTTACAGAATATGAGTAAACTAAGATAATTGGTGCAGAAATCCACTTCTGGGGCCCACTTGGTGTGTGATGGGGCTGAGACTAAAGCTATCCACGAGTAGAGGCTTTTCTTGGAGTTGAACTCCAAGTTATGACGTGTTTTGGGCGTTCAACTCCGGATCATGACGTTTTTCTGGCGTTTAACTCCAGACAGCAGCATGTACTTGGCGTTCAACGCCAAGTTACGTCGTCTATCTTCGCGCAAATTATGGACTATTATATATTGCTGGAAAGCCCTGGATGTCTAATTTCCAACGCCGTTGAGAGCGCGCCAATTGGACTCCTGTAGCTCCAGAAAATCCATTTCGAGTGCAGGAAGGTCAGGATCCAACAGCATCAGCAGTCCTTTTTCAGCCTAAGTCAGATTTTTGCTCAGCTTCCTCAATTTCAGCCAGAAAATACCTGAAATCACAGAAAAATACACACACTCATAGTAAAGTCCAGAAATATGATTTTTGTTTAAGAACTAATAAAATTCTATTAAAAACTAATTAAAACATACTAAAATCTACATGAAATTACCCCCAAAAAGCGTATAAAATATCCGCTCATCACAACACCAAACTTAAACTGTTGCTTGTCCTCAAGCAACTAGATAAATAAAGTAGGATGAGAGAAATTGAGAAGTAATAATATTTACGAGTTTTAAATGGAGCTCAGATTCTTTTTAGATGAGCGGGGCTTGTAGCTTTTTGTTTCTGAACAGTTTTGGCATCTCCCTTTATCCTTTGAATTTCAGAATGATTGGCATCCATAGGAACTCAGAATTCAGATAGTATTATTGATTTTCTTAGTGTAGTATGTTGATTCTTGAACACAGTTATTTATGAGTCTTGGCCGTGGCCCTAAGCACTTTGTTTTCCAGTATTACCACCAGATACATAAATGCCACAGACACATGACTAGGTGAACCTTTTTCAGATTGTGACTTAGCTTTGCTAGAGTCCCCAGTCAGAGGTGTCCAGAGCTCTTGAGCACACTCTGTTTGCCTTGGATCACGACTTTAACCACTCAGTCTCAAGTTTGTAACTTGGACCTGCATGCCACAAGCACATGGTTAGGGACAGCTTGGTTTAGCCGCTTAGGCCTGGAACTATTTCCTTAGACCCTCCTATCCACTGATGCTCAAAGCCTTGGATCCTTTTCACCCTTGCCTTTTGGTTTTAAGGGCTATTGGCTTTTTCTACTGCTTCTTCTCTTCTTCTTTTTTTTTTTTTGACTGCTTTTTCTTGCTTCAAGAATCAATTTCATGATTTTTCAGATCATCAATAATATTTTTCGTGTTCCTCATTCTTTCAGGAGCCAATATTCATCAAATTCAAAGTACAAGTTATGCACTGTTCAAGCATTCATTCAGAGAACAAAAAGTATTGCCACCACACATAATTAATTATAATTTTTATTATTAAGAACTCGAAAAATATAGATTACTTCTTTATTCTAAAAAAAATCTACTACTTTATTCATGCCTGATGATGATGAGAAAAATAAATTATAGCTTAATTGGAAATAAAATCAAAATAGACATACTAATTACTACTACTAAATATCTCCTAAGGTAAATTTCTATAATAATACTATCACTAAGTTAAAGCAGAAAAATTGGAACTCAGCAACCTGTTGTTTTGAGGAGTAGATGTTCCTCTAATCTGTGGGGTGCTTTTCAAGGATTAATTTTTGGCGCTTTAGCTCCCTTAGATCACGCCCTTGCTCTTCCTGTTCCTTAAGCAGTTTGCAAAGCATGCTACTTTGATTGTTCTGTTCTTCCTTTATTTGGTCCATAGCTTCTTGCAATTTGGAAATAGAAGCCTCAAGATGTTCCCAATATTCGAATTGAGGCAGTTCTGGGAGGGCTTCCTGTGCTCTCCTCTTGGCTGAATCATCTTGTTGCTGTTGCCTGACCATTGATATTCCAGTGATTGGCCTCTCAACTGGAATATACTCTGTTATTCCCATCTTCACTCCGGCATCTTTGCAGAGCATAGAAATTAAGCTTGGATAGGCCAATTTGGCGTCCTTGGAATTCCTGTTTGCTATTTTGTATAGCTCACATGAGATCAGTTGATGGACTTCTACTTCTTTTCCCAACATGATGCAGTGAATCATTACTGCTCTTTTAATGGTAACTTCAGAACGGTTGCTGGTGGGCAATATGGAACGCCCAATGAAATCCAGCCAGCCTCTGGCTACTGGTTTTAGATCTTCTCTTTTGAGTTGAATTGGGGTGCCAGTGGTGCTGGTGATCCACCTGGCTTCAGGGATGCATATATCCTCTAGAATCTTGTCTAGACCTTTATTTACCCTCATCATTCTCCTGTTAAAGGAGTCTAGGTCATCTTTCAGTTGAGGAATCTTAAATATCTCCTTGATCTTGTCAGGATGAGTATGAACAATCTTTCCTCTGAATAAGGTCCGATGGTCATAGAGAGCAGCTCCAATTATTCTTTGCCTGTCTGTCTGCCATAGATTAGCATAGAACTCCTGAACCATGTTTCTTCCCACTTTCGTTTCAGGATTGGCCAGAATTTCCCAATTCTTGATTCGAATTTGCTCTTGAATCTATTGATATTCATCTTCTTTCAGATCAAATTTGACTTCCGGGATCACTGATCTGTGACTCATTATTTTGTAGTAATGGTCTGAATGTTCTTTAGTTAAGAACTTCCCTTGATTCCAAAGTGGCTTTGGAGCACTCTCTTTCTTGCTCCTTGGGGTGGGTTGTTTTCCTTTAGGGGCCATGATCTTAATGAGTATGTTTTTGTGATCACGGATAACCACACCAAACTTAGAGCTTTGCTTGTCCTCAAGCAAAAGAGAAGAAAGGAGAGGGATAGGAGGAGAGCAAGTGTTGCAAGGTGATGATGAGTGGGGCGCCGAACTCAATATATAGGGGGGTGGGAAATTTTGAAAAATAAGAAAAGGATAAGATAGAAGATATGATTTAGAAAAGATACATATGATAAGAAAAAGATATAGTTTAAAAAGAGAAAGATATGAATAATAATTAAAAAGATAGATTTGAATTTTTTAATTTTGCAAAAGATTTTAAAAAGATAATTGAGTTTTGAAAACGAACTTTAAAAGAGTTGGATTGGATTGAAAAATAATTTGTCTTTATGGATTAAGATATATTTAAAATTTTTGAAAAAGGGATTTTAGAAATTAGGGTTCTTAGAAAACCAATTTGATTTGAAGGATGGCATTTTGAAACATGTTGATGCAAGAAATTATGAATTGAAACATAAAAAATTTAGAAAAATTGTAAAAAAAATGAATTTTACCTCCTCCCCACCATCCTGGCGTTAAACGCCCAACTGCTGCATGGTTTGGGCGTTTAACGCCCAAATGTTGCTTCTCCTGGGCGTTCAACGCCCAGCTGATGCATCTTTCTGGCGTTGAACGCCAGGAAGTCCTTTGTCACTGGGCGTTTTTCTGAACGCCCAGGATGCTGTCACTCTGGCGTTAAACGCCCAGAAGGTGCTTCTTTCTGGCGTTTAACGCCCAGAAGATGCTCCTTTCTGGCGTTTAACGCTCAGATGGCTACCCTCACTGGCGTTGAACGCCCAGTGGGTGCTTCTTTTGGGCGTTCAACGCCCAAAATGTTTCTTACTGCCCTTTTTTCGCCAGTGAGCTTCCAAATTCCCCTGTAACTCTGTGAATCCAATCAATTGCTTTTTTACCTTGAAGATATTTTGACCTATTCCTGTAAAAATCAACAGAAACAAATAAAATTAAATTTTGTGATTGGTTGGGTTGCCTCCCAACAAGCGCTTCTTTAATGTCATTAGCTGGACTATTACTGAGTTTTAATTAAGTCTCAGTTTTGAGCATTCTTGCTCAAAATTTCCTTCAAGATAATGTTTAACTCTTTGTCCATTAACAATGAACTTTTTGTTAGAGTCATTATCCTGAAGCTCTATGTATCCATATGGTGATACGTTTGTAATGACATATGGACCTCTCCACCGGGATTTTAATTTTCCGGGGAATAATTTGAGCCTAGAATTAAATAGCAGAACTTTCTGCCCCGGCTCAAAGACTCTGGATGACAATTTCTTATCATGCCATCTTTTTGCTTTCTCTTTGTAAATCTTTGCATTCTCGAAAGCATTGAGTCTAAATTCCTCTAGCTCATTTAACTGGAGCAATCGTTTTTCTCCAGCTAACTTGGCATCAAGGTTTAGGAATCTGGTTGCCCAATAGGCCTTGTGTTCCAGTTCCACTGGCAAGTGACATGCCTTTCCATACACAAGCTGGTATGGAGAGGTCCCTATAGGGGTCTTGAATGCTGTTCTGTATGCCCACAGGGCATCATCCAAGCTTCTTGCCCAATCCCTTCTACGGTTAATTACAGTCCGTTCCAGGATTCTTTTGAGTTCTCTATTTGAGACTTCAGCTTGCCCATTAGTTTGTGGGTGATATGGAGTAGCTACCCTGTGGCTAACTCCATAACGCACCAGAGCAGAATAAAGCTGTTTATTACAGAAATGAGTGCCCCCATCACTGATTAACACTCTAGGGATACCAAATCTGCTGAAGATGTGTTTCTGGAGAAATTTTAACACTGTTTTAGTGTCATTGGTGGGTGTTGCAATAGCCTCCACCCATTTGGATACATAATCTACTGCCACCAGAATATAAGTGTTTGAGTATGATGGTGGGAAGGGTCCCATGAAGTCAATGCCCCATACATCAAACAACTCAATCTCCAAGATCCCTTGCTGAGGCATGGCGTAACTGTGAGGTAGATTGCCAGATCTTTGGCAACTATCACAATTAAGTACATACACTCGGGAGTCTTTATAGAGAGTAGGCCAGTAGAAGCCACATTGGAGGACTCTTGTGGCTGTTCGCTCACTTCCAAAATGTCCTCCATACTGTGATCCATGGCAGTGCCATAGGATCTTCTGTGCTTCTTCCTTAGGCACACATCTACGGATTACTCCGTCTGCACATCTCTTAAAGAGATACGGCTAATCCCAAAGATAATACTTTGCATCCGTGATCAGCTTCTTTATTTGCTGTCTACTGTACTCTTTGGGTATAAATCTCACTGCCTTGTAGTTTGCAATGTCTGCAAACCATGGCACTTCCTGGATGGCAAAGAGTTGCTCATCCGGAAAGGTTTCAGAGATCTCAGTGAGAGGGAGGGACGCCCCTTCCACTGGTTCTATTCAGGACAGGTGATCTGCTACTTGATTCTCTGTTCCTTTTCTGTCTCTTATTTCTATATCAAACTCTTGCAGAAGCAGCACCCATCTTATAAGTCTGGGTTTTGAATCCTGCTTTGTGAGTAGATATTTAAGAGCAGCATGATCTGTATACACAATCACTTTTGATCCTACTAAATAGGATCTGAATTTGTCAATGGCGTAAACCACTGCAAGTAGCTCTTTTTCTGTGGTTGTGTAATTCTTCTGTGCGTCATTTAAAACACGGCTGGCATAGTAAATGACGTGCAGAAGCTTGTCATGCCTTTGTCCCAACACTGCACCAATGGCATGGTCACTGGCATCACACATTAATTCAAATGGTAATGTCCAGTCTGGTGCAGAGATGATTGGTGCTGTAACCAATTTAGCTTTCAGAGTCTCAAATGCTTGCAGACACTCTTTATCAAAGATAAATGGCATGTCAGCAGCTAGCAAGTTGCTCAGAGGTTTGGCAATTTTTGAAAAATCCTTTATAAACCTCCTGTAGAATCCTGCATGCCCCAGAAAGCTTCTGATTGCCTTAACATTGGCAGGTGGTGGTAGTTTTTCAATTACCTCTACCTTAGCTTGATCCACCTCTATCCCCTTGTTCGAGATTTTGTGCCCAAGGATAATTCCTTCAGTCACCATAAAGTGACACTTCTCCCAGTTTAAAACCAGGTTAGTCTCTTGGCATCTCTTTAGAACAAGTGCTAAATGGTTAAGGCAGGAGCTGAATGAGTCTCCAAACACTGAAAAGTCATCCATGAAGACTTCCAGAAATTTTTCCACCATATCAGAGAAAATTGAGAGCATGCATCTCTGAAAGGTTGCAGGTGCATTACACAGGCCAAATGGCATCCTTCTGTATGCAAATACTCCAGATGGGCATGTGAATGCCGTTTTCTCCTGATCCTGGGGATCTACTGCAATTTGATTATAACCTGAATATCCATCCAGGAAGCAGTAGTATTCATGACCTGCTAGTCTTTCTAGCATCTGGTCTATGAATGGTAAAGGAAAATGATCCTTTCTGGTAGCTGTATTGAGCCTTCTGTAATCAATACACATACGCCACCCAGTAACTGTTCTTGTAGGAACCAGTTCATTTTTTTCATTATGAACCACTGTCATGCCACCTTTCTTAGGGACGACTTGGACAGGGCTCACCCAGGGGCTGTCAGAAATAGGATAAATAATCCCAGCCTCTAGTAATTTAGTGACCTCTTTCTGCACTACTTCCTTCATGGCTGGGTTCAGCCGCCTTTGTGGTTGAACCACTGGCTTGGCGTCACCCTCCAGTAAGATCTTGTGCATGCATCTAGCTGGGCTAATGCCCTTAAGATCACTGATAGACCACCCAAGAGCTGTCTTGTGTGTCCTTAGCACTTGAATTAGTGCTTCCTCTTCCTGTGGCTCTAAGGTAGAGCTTATGATTACAGGAAAGGTATCACCTTCTCCCAAGAATGCATATTTTAGGGAAGGTGGTAATGGTTTGAGCTCGGGTTTAGGAGGTTTCTCCTCTTCCTGAGGGATTTTTAGAGGTTCTACTATTTTCTCTGACTCCTCCAGATCAGGCTGAACGTCTTTAAAGATGTCCTCTAGCTCTGATTCGAGACTCTCAGCCATATTGACCTCTCTTACCAAAGAGTCAATAATATCAACACTCATGCAGTCATTTGGGGTGTCTGGATGTTGCATGGCTTTGACAACATTCAACTTGAACTCCTCCTCATTGACTCTCAAGGTTACTTCCCCTTTTTGGACGTCAATGAGGGTTCGGCCAGTTGCTAGGAAAGGTCTTCCTAGAATGAGAGTTGCACTCTTGTGCTCCTCCATTTCCAGCACCACAAAGTCAGTAGGAAAGGCAAATGGCCCAACCTTGACAATCATGTCCTCAATCACGCCTGATGGGTATTTAATGGAGCCATCAGCAAGTTGAAGACATATCCTGGTTGGTTTGATTTCTTCAGTTAAACCAAGCTTTCTGATAATAGATGCAGGTATTAGGTTGATACTTGCCCCAAGATCACATAAAGCTTGCTTGGTGCAAGTGCCCTCTAATGTGCATGGTATCATAAAGCTCCCAGGATCTTTAAGCTTCTAAGGTAAGGTTTTCAGAATGACTGCACTGCATTCTTCAGTGAGGTAAACTTTTTCAGTTTCCCTCCAATCCTTCTTATGACTTAAGATCTCTTTCATGAACTTAGCATAAGAGGGTATTTGCTCAAGTGCTTCTGCAAACGGAATCTTTATTTCAAGAGTCCTGAGATAGTCTGCAAAGCGGGCAAATTGCTTATCCTGTTCCACTTGGCGGAGTTTTTGAGGATAAGGCATTTTGGCTTTGTATTCCTCAACCTTAGTTGCTGCAGGTTTATTACCTACAGAAGTGGGTTGGGAAGCCTTTTTAGAAGGGTTGTTATCAGCACTTGTATGTGACTGATTCCCCACTGGCATTTGAATGCCAGTGGTGGGAGCTGGAGTGGCGTTAGACTTCACTTCCTTATTTGTTACTGGCGTTTGAACGCCAGAACCATGCTCCCTTTGGGCATTCAACGCCGGATTCATGCTTGTTTCTGGCGTTGAACGCTAGGAATGAGCATGGTCTGGGCGTTCAGCGCCAGCTTTATTCCTCTCTGGGCTCTGACTGTCCTCAGAGGGATTTTGAGTAGCCACTTGTTCATTTCTTGGTTTCCTGCTGCTTTGAAGTGAGGTATTTAATGTTTTCCCACTTCTTAATTGAACTGCTTGGCATTCTTCTGCTATTTGTTTTGACAGTTGCTTTTCTGTCTGCTTTAATTGTACTTCCATATTCCTGTTAGCCATTCTTGTTTCCTGTAATATTTCCTTGAATTCGGCTAGCTGCTGAGTTAGAAAGTCTAATTGCTGATTGAATTCATTAGCCTGATCCACCGGACTGAGTTCAGCAGTTACTGTTTTAGCTTCTTCTTTCATGGAAGATTCACTGCTTAGGTACAGATGTTGATTTCTGGCAACTGTATCAATAAGCTCTTGAGCTTCTTCAATTGTTTTTCTCATATGTATAGATCCACCAGCTGAGTGGTCTAGAGAAATCTGAGCTTTTTCTGTAAGCCCATAGTAGAAGATGTCTAATTGCACCCATTCTGAAAACATTTCAGAGGGGCATTTTCTTAGCATCTCTCTGTATCTCTCCCAGGCATCATAAAGAGATTCATTATCTCCTTGTTTGAAGCCTTGGATGTTTAGCCTTAGCTGTGTCATCCGTTTTGGAGGGAAATAGTGATTCAGGAATTTTTCTGACAGCTGTTTCTATGTTTTTATGCTGTTTTTAGGCTGGTTATTTAACCACCTCTTAGCTTGATCTTTTACAGCAAATGGAAACAGTAATAATCTGTAGACATCCTGATCCACTTCCTTATCATGTACTGTGTCAGCAATTTGCAAAAATTGTGCCAAAAACTCTGTAGGTTCTTCATGTGGAAGACCAGAATACTGACAGTTTTGCTGCACCATGATAATGAGCTGAGGATTCAACTCAAAGCTACTAACTCCAATGGAGGGTATACAGATACTACTCCCATATAAAGCAGTAGTGGGGTTAGCATATGACCCCAGAGTCCTCTTGGACTGTTCATTCCTACTTGCTTCCATGATGGAATACAAGGGATAATTTATATGTTGATTTTTTTTAATTAAAAATAAAAAATGAAATAAATAAAAGAAATTGGAAATATTTTGAAATTGAAATTTGAATTTTTATATAAAATTTTCGAAAAAAGAAGTTCAAAATTAGTTAGAAAATATAATAATTTTTTTTTGAATTTTGAATTTTGTGATGAAAGAGAAAAACACACAAAAGACACAAGACTTAAAATTTTTAGATCTAATGCTCCTTATTTTCAAAAATTTTTGGAGGGAAAACACCAAGGAACACCAAACTTAAAAATTTTAAGATCAAGACACAAGAAAAACTCAAGAACACCTTGAAGATTCACAAGAACACCAAGAACAAAAGGAAGAACACCAAACTTAAGATTTTTAGAAAACTTTAATAAAATTTTCGAAAATTATAAAAAGATTAACAAGAAAACACCAAACTTAAAGTTTGGCACAAGATTCAATCAAAGAAAAATTATTTTTGAAAAAGGTTCCAAAGCGTATACCCAATTATCAAGAATATATATAAACCAATACTCTAGCCAATTGGGAGTAAATGTAACACTTGTTCTGAATATTCCAATTAATGCTTTAAAAAGAACACAAGTGAAACAAGAAAAGACACAAAGCAAGAAAAACTCAAGATCAACAAGAAAGATAAACAAGAACAACTTGAAGATCAATGAAGAACAAGGAACACAAGTCGAAAATTTTAAAGAAAAATATAAGATATGCAATTGACACCAAACTTAGAACAAAACACTAGACTCACAAAAATTAGCAATTAATTAAGAAAAATAATAAATTTTGAAAAGAATTTTTTTTTTTGAAAAGAAACTATCCTATCAAGATTTAATTACTCTATAACAATAAAAATAAATTATTCCTAATCTAAGAAATAAAATAAACCTTTAGTTATTCAAACTCGAATAATCCCCGGCAACGGCGCCAAAAACTTGGTGCACGAAGTTTTTGTAATCCACACAACTAACCAGCAAGTGCACTGGGTCGTCCAAGTAATACCTTACGTGAGTAAGGGTCGATCCCACGGAGATTATTGGTTTGAAGCAAGCTATATTTATTTTATTTATCTTAGTCAGGAAGCCAGTAAGATTATTTGGATTTAATTGTAAGAAGTCAAAGTGTTTAAAATTATTAGAAAAATAAGAGAGAATCAAATCGTTACTTGGTGTGCAGTAATGAGAAATATGTTGGAGTTTTGGAGATGCTTTGTCCTTTGAACTTCAACTCTTCCTTGAAATCCTTTTCCACACGCAAAATCCCTTCTATGGCAAGCTCTATGTAGGGTGTCACCGTTGTCAATGGCTACTTCCCATCCTCTCAGTGAAAACGTTCCTATGCTCTGTCACAGCACGGCTAATCATCTGTCGGTTCTCAATCAGGTTGGAATAGAATCCATTGATTCTTTTGCGTTTGTCACTAACGCCCAGCCTTCAGGAGTTTGAAGCTCGTCACAGTCATTCAATCCCAGAATCCTACTCGGAATACCACAGACAAGGTTTAGACTTTCCGGACTCTCATGAATGCCGCCATCAATCCGGCTTATACCACGAAGATTCTGAGTAATGAATCTAAGAGATACTCATTCAATCTGATGTAGAACGGAGGTGGTTGTCAGGCACACGTTCATGGATTGAGGAAGGTGATGAGTGTCACGGATCATCACCTTCTCCATAATTAAGCGCGAATGAACATCTTAGATAAGAACAAGCGTGTTTGAATGGAAAATAAAGGAATTGTATTAATTCATCGAGACGCTGCAGAGCTCCTCACCCCCAACAATGGAGTTTAGAGACTCATGCCATCAAAAAATATGTAATTCAGATCTGAAAATGTCATGAGGTACAAAATAATTCTCTAAAAGTTGTTTAAATAATAAACTAGTAACCTAGGTTTACAGAATATGAGTAAACTAAGATAATTGGTGCAGAAATCCACTTCTGGGGCCCACTTGGTGTGTGATGGGGCTGAGACTAAAGCTATCCACGAGTAGAGGCTTTTCTTGGAGTTGAACTCCAAGTTATGACGTGTTTTGGGCGTTCAACTCCGGATCATGACGTTTTTCTGGCGTTTAACTCCAGACAGCAGCATGTACTTGGCGTTCAACGCCAAGTTACGTCGTCTATCTTCGCGCAAAGTATGGACTATTATATATTGCTGGAAAGCCCTGGATGTCTAATTTCCAACGCCGTTGAGAGCGCGCCAATTGGACTCCTGTAGATCCAGAAAATCCATTTCGAGTGCAGGAAGGTCAGGATCCAACAGCATCAGCAGTCCTTTTTCAGCCTAAGTCAGATTTTTGCTCAGCTTCCTCAATTTCAGCCAGAAAATACCTGAAATCACAGAAAAATACACACACTCATAGTAAAGTCCAGAAATATGATTTTTGCTTAAAAACTAATAAAATTCTATTAAAAACTAATTAAAACATACTAAAATCTACATGAAATTACCCCCAAAAAGCGTATAAAATATCCGCTCATCAGTTACACTGGAACTCTATTTTTTAAGACAGAAGAAGAAAAAATATAGATTAATAAGAATTATTCTAATACCTAAAATCTGATACCAAATGATAAAAAAAATAAAGAATAAACAAAAACCAAGAAATAAAACCGAATAAAAATATACATTAAAATTGAAATAGAAAAAAAGGGGAATAGATTGAAATTAAATACAAAGAGAATCACTCTACTTTCTATCCAATTTCTTGACGCAACAAGAGATTGACTTACTCAACATCACTTGTCCACACCATGGTTTCATCATGAAACCAAAAGGGGTTTTTACACCTCTAATCACTAAATGACGACTACAATAATTTATGAGGTATTTATAACCTCTTATTAGGTTTAAATAAAAAACCCTAAACTCACAACATAAAGCCCTAATAGAGTAACTAAATAAACAAAATCAAAACACATCAAACTAAATTGAGCATTCTAAAAATATAAATAATAACTTCTAAATAATATTTGATCTCCTCATATGACGAATATTTAAAACACGTATCAAATCCATCAGGTCCATAAGCTTTAAGAGGACTCATACTGATCACGCTAATTTCACCTCTTCAAACCTTCCTGGAGTTGTCAAAGTGCACAAGCTTCATGAGGGAGAGAAGGCAAAGGATACTCACCCATGCTGTCTAGCACTACATCATCTGTGGAACAAAAAAGATTTTAAAAGAACGTCCTTACTTTTTTTTGCAGGATATCTGCCTCCGTTGTCCAGGTTCCACCATTGATAAATAAATCGTGAATCTTGTCGTATTTCCATAATTGTATTCTTCAAGGAACTCTTTTTCCTTTACTCTGAGAGATAAAGTATCTAAATGCTCAAGCTTTTTTTTTTTTTTTGAATGTCTTCAATCTGTTTTTTCAAATTTTTTTTCCTCACAAAGATATTATTAAAAGTCTATTGGTTGAATTTTAGAGAAGTCTTTTGCACATCAAGTAAACAATTAGTTATTCAAGGTGTGTTCCTTCTCCATGCCTATTGCACCACCTCCTTATAACTAGGATGAGTAGTCCAAACTTGTTGAAATTTGAAAGGTCTGTTCCTTTTTGGTTGTGCCAAACCAAAACATCTAAGAAGAATGGAATAATGATCTAAATAAAGTTTAGATAAAACTTTCAAATAAGCTTTTGAAAAATAGTACCTCTAAAAAACGTTCAAAATAGCCATATCAAGTTTTTTGGTAATATTATGGCCACCCTGACTTTTCTAATACCAAGTAAAACCTTTACCTATATAAGATAAATAAATAAGATCACAATTGTCTAACGTGTCAGCAAAGACACCAGAATGAGTTTCATTAAAAATACCACATCTTACTTTCTGTGAAAGTAAAATTTTATTAAAATCATCTATCAAAATCCAAGGACATTGATCAACAGAAGCTAGAGAAAGGAGGTGATCCTAAAGTAGAGTACAATTGGAATGTTGCGGACTCGCATACACTGTACTGCACAACCATCTTTTACTACCCAACTGAACATCAACAGTAAGACATTGATAGAAGGACTCCACAATATTGCAGCTAACATTACTAGCAGATGAGAGGAACCAAATTATCCATTTATGGCCACATGTCTCAACGTACGCACATACATCATGAAACCCCAACTTCTCCCAAAAGGACTTTAAATTAGAAAAAGGGGCATGAGTCTCAACCAAAATAAAAAGCGACAAATGATATCTCTTAACTAGCTTTGTACAATGAACCCTAGCTATTTTATTAGAGGCTCTCCTTACATTCCAAGCCAAGATGTTAAAATTTGTACTATCCAAAATAAGCATAAAAAGGAAAAAAGAGGAACCTGCTACCCGTTAATGAGTAACCGTCGTGATGTCGCGAGAAGTTCCATGATCACCCTGATTAGCATTGGCTGCCTTCACACCAAATACACTCGCCTGAACTTCCTATTCCACTAGAATGAGTGAGCTCTACAATATTGGAGGTCTTCTCCTCTTACGCTTATTCTGTTGTAGGAAAGTTTCATTAACATTACGTGTCTTGATTTGCAGCCAACACTCTTAGAGAGCATTATTTTCTTAGACCCAGAAGAAGATAGTCCATTAGCTTCTCTCAGTTTTGGGCCAGTGTTAGGAAGGAATAGACCTTTTTATTATACTACACTTGGCCCACTTTCGCTTTTCCTCTATGGTGGATAATTTTTCATCCCGCCTCATCTACATGTGAAGATACGTTAATTTCCTTTACGTATTAATTTTTCTTCTCGTAATCTGTTGAAATTGATTTCTCATTAATGACTCTAGGGTTCTTGCCAAATTCAGAAACATCTTGCGATTTTCCTGGATTCTCGTAATTCAAATTTTTCAGTGTTGGAGAACTTTTTTCTGGTTGCTGTTTTTCAATAGCCATCGCCGAAGATGGATTGGTCTTGCTTTCATATTCTTTTCTTTTTGAACACTCTCTTGTTACATACTCGTAGCAATCACAGAGACCACAGACCAAGTACAAGCTATCATATGCAACATTATATTCAATCTCATCTACTATAATTTTTCGCACTAGTGGTAAACCTAGATCAATCTGGACACAAGCATGAGTGTATTTACCTCTATCTGCTATTTTTGTTGCCAAATCGAACTTAATGGGATTACCAATGGCCAAACCTATCTTATTCATGGCCTTTTCATGATAATACATGATAGGTAGTCCTGAAATTCTAACCCATACCATAGTGAATCCAAAAGAACATTCACTCGTTCTAAAGGAAGGACTCCATGGTTTAACCACTAAATAGTGTCCATTCACCATTCACGGGCCTCCCCAACAAAATCCTTTCTCGCTCTTATAGCTTGTCAAAATTTTTCAAAAAGTAGCCATGTCCCACATCAAGAAGTTCATAGCCACACTTCATCTCCAAACACTGCTAAGTTTGTATGACAAGGCCGTGTAACTTAAGTTCTTGTCTAGAACTTTAAGACTTATGGCATTCTTGTAAGACTGAGAAAAAGTCACTTTCCCTTCCTCCATAAAGGAAATACTAGGGGGAGAAAAGTCCCCCTGTTTTTCTTTGGCTGATGCCAGGCGATCTCCATCAAGAATATCCAACGCTTCCAGAATAGTTCCCACCATTTCATTATTAAAGGATCAAACACTAACAAGTTTTTTCCCCCATGAATAACAAAGGGGCAGGTTAACATGAACACACGGTCTAGATTGTTTTATATTCCAATTACAATCTTTGTTATCACACACTAAAATCCTGTTTTGATTGAATATATTAAACCAATGACATGCTCCATTCCAACTAAAGCTGCAAAAGATTAATGTGTAAGATTTGGAATTAAACTGATAGCTTTGCTTTTGATGAAGAAGGTGTACTCCAAGATCGTTGAAATTTTGGGATTTGCAATGGATAGTAAGATCCAAATTCCCATCTAAAATATTTGTGATCTTCAAATCGGTGCTTCTATTGATGCCTAATGGTAGCACAATTAACTAGAATAAGAGAATATTTCTACCAATAATCAACATTGTTACTTAGTGTATTTATTTAATAATTTTTCAACCACCAATAATTGTAGCTAATGTAACAAATAGGAAGAAGTCAAGGCACGCTAAGGTTAACCAGGTTTCCTATGCAGAAAATAGTAATAACAATCATGCTTTAGAGCCACATATGTTGGAGGAGGAATTAGGTACAAATCAAGGACAGATGGCAAGTATAGGGGTAAATCAACGCCCAAGAAGAAGTGCAAGAGTGAGAGCTACTAATAGGCAGTTAGAAGACTATGTTCGTTAGCGTGATGTGACAATTCTCATTCCTTTCTGTTATTCTCATCCTCTCCCTAACCTCTCTATTCTCTCTCCTTCTCTTCCCTTCTATTTTTCTTTCATGGAAATTCTTCTCTGATTTTACTTTTCCTAAATTCTGCACAGGTCATTGAATGAGAATAGTGGAATTGTACTCTTGTGACATTCCACCACAATTTTTCTTATTATAGTGATTCTGTTCTTTTTATACTGTTATATTGAGGCTTTGAGTCCTCCATAGTGTGTTATATTTGCTACTGTTATTCCATTCAATAAAATTCTTATTACACCCTTTTGGTGCTTTCATTGCGACGGGGGGCATTGAGCCTTCACTTTGCAGTGAATATCAGGCTTGAGACCACTGATGAAGCAATCGCGAAGAGCCTCAGGTGGTTCAATACGTGAACAATTCACCAACGTCACAAATTCGGAATAATAGTCACCCACTGACCTAGATTGTTACAGCTTGAAGAGAAGCTCCCGTGGTGATTTATAGAGAGACAGACCAAATTCAATTTCTATTACTCGTTTCAATTGATCTCACAAACAAAATTGAGTAGTGCGCTGAGACATTTGAAACCAAGGAACTGCCGGTCCCGTCATATGGATCCCAGCTAGACCAAGCTTCTCCTCCTCAGGCACCCGAAAAAAATCGAAGTATTAGTCCATCGAGAAGATCCAGCCGAGCGCGTCACCACCATCAAATTTTGGTAAATCTAAATTCACCCTTCATTGAGGATGACCATATCGGGGTTGGAGATCACCCTCAGAATTTGACCCATGCGTAGGCTCACGCGATGGAGAACGGCTATGAGTTTTGGACCGAGCGAGCTGAGCAATAGAGTGTTGAATCGCGTCAAACTTCATATTCGTAGCCTCAGAAGTTCTGGCAGTAGCTTTTTGCGATGCAGAGCACGACATTTGCCATGAGTTCTGCCTAACAACCTCAAACGGATGGTCAGAGTGAAGCGCTGAATAAGACTCTGAAAATGTATCTCCGTTGCTTCTGCTTTGATGCTCCTAGGAAGTGGCTCGAGATGCTTCCATGAGCGCAACTCTGGTATAACACTTCATGGCACCAGAGTATTAAGATGTCTCCTTTTTAAGGCCTTATACGGTAGGGAACCACCGTCCTTGGTTAAGTATGAATTCTGCCCAAATGATGAACCGCCTCTTCAAGACATGCTGCTAACAAGGGATCATATCTTAGAGAAGCTAAAGCGTAACATGGCTCGCTCCCAACAATTTATGAAACACTTTATAGACAAGCAGCGGCATTTGGTGAAATTCGAAGAGGGTGATTTCATGTTGGTGAAACTTCAACCTTATAGACAACATTCAGTTGCTTTGACGAAGCATCAAAAGTTGGCGATGCGCTATTTCGGGCCATTTAAGATCTGTCATAAATTTAGTGCCGTGGCTTATAAATTGGCATTGCCTCCTGAAGCCAAGATTCATAATGTGTTTCACATATCAACTTTAAAGAAGTTTAGGACTGAGAAGGTTGACCATTATCTTCCCCTGCCTCTATCTACAAACGAGTTGGGATCTTTATTGGAACTGTAAGAGATTCTAGGTACAAGAATAGTCATCAAAGATGGTAAAAAGATTCTTCAAGTGCGGGTCAAATGGGATCAGGGACCGAGTGCCGACACTTCGTGGGAGAGTGCTGATGATCTGTGCCATACTTATCCTGGTTTCAACCTTGAGGACAAGGTTGTTGTTAATGAGCGAGGTAATATAACAAATAGGAAGAAGCCAAGGCACGCTGAGGTTAACTAGGCTGCCTATGCAAAAAATAGTAAGAACAATCATGCTTTAGAGCCACATATGTTGGAGGAGGAATTAGGTACAAGTCAAGGACAGATGGCAAGCATAGGAATAAATCAATGCCCAAAAAGAAGTGCAAGAGTGAGAGCTACTAATAGACGGTTAGAGGACTACGTTTGTTAGCGTGATGTGGTAATTTTCATTCCTTTCTATTATTCTCATCTTTTTCCTAGCCTCTCTATTCTCTCTTCTTATCTTCCTTTCTTTTCTTCTGTCATAAAATTTTTTCTCTTATTTTATTTTTTTCAAATTATGCACAAATCAGTGGATAAGGATCATAAAATTGTACTCTTATGATGTTCCACCATAATTTTTCTTCTCCTCCTTTTTATACTGATTTTGTTCTTTTTATACTGTTACATTAAAACTTTGAGTTCTTCATAGTATATTATACTTGCTACTATTATTCCATTCAATAAAATTCATATTACACCCTTCCAACTAATTAGCTATATATATTATATAGAGGGTTGAAAGCCAAATAGCTAAGAATCACGGCTAAGGTAGGTTGCACAAATGCAAATACGTGATTATAATTTTCACATTTTAAGGGGGAAATAATTTAAAGGAGAATTAAAAATATACTTTTTCTATCAATGGCCCCACAAGTATTTGAAATAAGAAATTAAACAAGTGTAGAATCCATTTGATTACTTAATTAGTTTCTTACCAAAATGTGCCACGTTAAGTTTCAAGCCAAATAGATTGGTCGAATAATTAGTTCATTCGTACACTTAAAAAAGAGTAATTAAAAAATTTAAATTTATTTTATATATATAATAATTTATTGGCCTACAATAAATTTTTAAATAAAATTTAATTTATGATAAATTAATCCTTAACTTGTGAACAGAGACAGATTTAGGCACTGAAGAAGGGGGCACTTGCCCCCACTAGGTTTAAAAAAAATTATATAAATTAATATATTTATTTCAATGTAATTTATTTTTGTCCCACAAAAATTTATAAAATTTTATTTTGAAATTCATGTTAAAAAAAATTTTTAAAATTTAACATATAACAATATTTATTTTGTTAAATTTGATTTAATATCAAAATTAAAAATAAATAAATAAATTAACTCAATAAAAAATTAATACACAGTAATAATATAATTTTTTTAATTCAATCAACTCGTTAATTACTAAACTAAATCTCTATTTTTTTTAAATATAAGTAATATTATCAATATTTTTTTTGTCTTAAAAATTAGTTGAGATAAGAAAAAATAATATTTATCTATTAATTAATATTCTTTATTTTAAAATAATATAATATTTTTTAATTTTATCTTTTAAATAATCTTGTTTTTTTAGATTAAAAAGTATCTTATATTATAAATATTATAAAAAATAAACTTTCTAATTCAATGTGAGTTAATTAATATTTGAAAATTATAATGAGTAGTAGAACAATTGTTTAAAAGCATGAAAGTTAATTTTAATATATTAAAATATGTATATTTTTTACATAGTTATTTGATTATATTTATTCTTTTAGGTAATTATTTACGCGATGATAAATGTAAAAGATATTTTTAAATTACAATACATAATTAAATAGATGTATAAATTTTTTGATCTAACAGTATATAAAAATTAAATTAAAAAATATATAAAAAATTAATTATTTCAAAAAGAAAGAGAGAAAAATAATTGTAAATTAAGTTTTCATTATTTGATATAAACATATTTTTCATGTATAGTTTTTTTTTATGGTATTTATATATAATTATAGTTTCAAATTATAAATGTTAGTGTATTAATAGGCGCTAATGTGTCAATTGATTCAATCTTTTATTATTAAATGTATATAAAAATACACAAAAATAAAATTAGTTATGATGACAAATTATTTATAATTTAATTAAAATATTTTAAGTTTAAATTTTAGAAATAAAAACATATTTTTTTATAAATTATATATAATAAATAGTATTTTAAGAATGAAAGTATTCACTAACTCTTTTTAAATTTTATATCTCTATTATATTTTTAATATAATTAACAATGTTCGACGAAATTTATTTTAAGATATATATTTTTGCCCCCACTCTTAAAATTTTCTGGGTCCGTCACTGCTTGTAAAATTAAAAAATATTGTAAGAAATAAAAAAATTCCAAAGCATACTTATCAAAATTTGTGTATTAATTAGCCAATAAATTTTTATATGCACAATATAAGATTTAAGTTTCTAACATTTATTTAAATAGATTAATAAACTAATTACTAGACTAATCTAATTTGATTTAATCAACTTTTTTATTTGATTGTACAAAATCTCTAATTGTTTAGATTTCCATTTTAATTCTGATATGTCGGTTAGATTCTTCATTTGATTTTATAAAATCTCAAATTTATTATATTTTTATTTTTTAATTTCAATTATACATTGTAAATTTGTAACTGATATTTTTCTTAAATGGATGTGTAATAGAGAATCAATTCGAATAATCATTAATTTATTATTATTATTGTATTATTTTATAACAGATTGTATTTTAGTAGTAAATATGTTGACGTAATATATTTTGGTTCTAATAGAATTATTTTTTCCTTCTGTTTTTTATTTTTGAAAAGTATTAATTTAAAATAATTATATTTGTTAGTATTTCTAACGACCCACAATTTTAAAAATATAAATATAAATAAGTTATAATTTATTTCATAAATTGAAGTTTTTTATTTTATTATAAGTAATTAAATTAATTTTTTAACTATTTGAGTTTAATTAAATTCAGATTCTAATATATATTTTTATTATAATAAAATATTTTTTATAATTAAAACTTTAATTTTATTAATTTAAGTATTTGATATTTTTAATTTAAAAATATAGTTTAGTTAATAATATTATTATTATCGAGCTCAATATCCGCTGATATGAGTAAATATCGGTACTCTTCGATGAACTTAGCTTTACTAATGTTTCATTGTATATCTTTTATTGTCATATTACTAATGTCATTTATACTAGTAACTCATATATACTATTATTTGTGTTTTAATATATCCAATTTTCATAGTTATCCATTTAAAATATTTATAACTTGAATGACTGACTCAGCAGTTTAAGGAAGTGACATTCAACCTCTTGACACCTAACCATTCATTAATCATCATCACCAATATCTCATAATCTCTCCTTCACGTTACAAGAAGAGAGAAAAGTGAGAAATGGACCGTGAGTGAGAAAGAGAATCCATGGCACCTTTTGACTTCGATTTTTTATGATCCATAACTCTAATAAAAAATCTAATCCGATAAAATTATTTGTATTCTCCTTCTCTACACGTTGGCGTTACTTTTGATCGGTGGAAGTTGACGGTGACGTAACTTCCTTACCCCTTGACTTCGGCTAACTGGAGTTCTAGGAGGCACAGACGATTCCTGACTTTTTTTCTTTAGCAGCTCAGTCAGAAAGTTTCTCTGGAGGTCCCGTTAGTTTGATTTTGTACGGAGGTAGGTTTTAGTAATTTATCATCGGTTAAATTGGTGCTAGATAAGTGAATTGATGTTGTGATTGATTGTTGATTGAATTTGACTGAATTTATGTTAAATTTTTGTGATATATTGATATTTGTGATTAGTTTGGGATTTGGTTGGTTTAAATGCAGCCAAGAACCGAATTATTTTGATGAATTCGGGGCTGAAATGTTGTTGGTGATCAAGTAGAATTAGTGAAATTTGATGATGGCATTGAAATTTAATAAGAAATGGTTTGATGAATTGATAATATAATTTAAGATATGAAAATGATTTGATTTTGGAGGCGGTTTGATTTGTAATTTGTTTGATTTTATAAATGTTTTGATATTAGAAATGGTTTTGATTTATTGGAAATGATTTGAAAGAGTTTGAGAAATAGTTAGGATGAGACCCAAAAAGGGTGGTAAAGTCCAAATTTTAGGGGAGATGTTGTCGAAGTTTTGTTATAAAATTTAAGACTTTGTTTAAAATGTTATTTAGAAAAAGATTGGACTTGAGAAGCTATATTGTTTAACTGATTAAGAAAATACTTATATTTCGAGTTTAATTCATTTAAGAAAAGTATATGTTTTGAATTCGATTTATTTTGAAAAGAATTATTTTACAAATTTAAATTATTTAGAAAAAAAGAGTATTATGTTTTAAAGTTGACTTAAATATAAAAAGAGCTTATGTTTTGAATTTGACTTAAGAATTTTATTTGGAGGAGTTTTAGTGGAATTTAAAAGTAATTGAATTTTGATTGAATGGTTTCGTTTTGCGACGTCTTGGAAAAAGTTAAAAAATTAGTTTTAAGGATGAAATTGGGATTAGTTTTAGTTTTGAAATTGGTTCGGAACTTCTAATTTGTATGATTTGATTTTGATTTGATTTAGAAATTTTATTTAATTAAATTTAGTTTAAGAAAACAATGATTGTTAAGGATTTATAATGAACTCAAGAAAATGAGATTGGTTGTCGCTCCCCTAAAGTCTAGAGGCCTTGCTGACGGGTTTAACTGATAAATAGTTTTCCTTTGTCTTTTAAAAGAAGAATTGGTTTAAGTGAAATTATTTTAAAAGGTTTTAGAGAATGTCACAAAGAGCTGATTTTGGTTTTAAAAGAAAGAAAGAATGAAAAGAAAAGGAGAGATGCAGAGATGATTGCTTACCTACTAAAAACGAGCAGAGATATGGTTGTGAGTCTACCGAAATTTACTTTCCAGAGATACATCAGCCAATCTAGGAGATGGTCATACCTGTAAGACAGAGGTTGCTTACAAAGGTTATCGCTACATACATTGGCTAGAGAGAGCCTCACCTGTAAGACAGAGGTTGTTTACAGAGGTTATGTTTGCATACATCGACTCAAGAAAGTCGCACCTGTAAGACAGAGGTTGCTTACAGAGGTTATGGCACTGAAAACCAAACTCAGACAAAGGTTGCTAAGTTATGTTGGGAGCGGGTAGAAACTGACAGATGAGCTCATTACCTGCACTAGGGATAGACATGCATCATACTTGTTTGCGCATATTTGTTGTGAGTGTATTTTCTGTTATTGTGGGTGTGCTGAATGATTGTTTGAATTCTGTGTTCTTTAATTATTGAATTAGATGGTACCTTGTTGATTGTTATTGCTGACCAAGTATATATAAAATAAACTTAACTCCTCACTCCGACCCTACTAAGAACTCCCCAGTTCTTACCCCCTATCTCCACCCCTTTTAGCTACAGATGCGAAGGCTTAGTGTGAAACTACAAGAGCGTAGAGGATTCTGTTTACAAGTTGAGTTGTTAGATTTTATTTTTCCCTCGTCGTTTATTCTTTTGGTTTTTTTGAGGGATAGGACTTGTATTTTGAAAATCTTAAAATAATTCTATGTATATATATATATATACTTTGTGATTAAGTGATTTAAAATAAAGTCTCCTTTCGTTTTCTTAGTAAGAGTTTCAGTTCGTATTTGTGAATGTAAGACCCAGAACTTTTGAAAAGTCTTAATATGATCAAGTCTCAAAATCATATAGTTATTTATAATCTCAATTTCAGAAATTTCTTTATTAAAGAAAATTAGAGTAAGTCTTGATTTATTAGATTTGAAATGAATTGAGATTATTATCCAATTTTATAATTATTGGATTATTTTCTATATTCAGATTATAAAGTTGGCAGTTATGAAATAACAGGGGTTTTGCATGAGTTGGACTAAGTAATTAATATTTTAAATATTAATACTGCTATTTTAGAAAATAAAAAAATTAAGTATATTATTTCTAATTATTTGGTTGGGACATTTTATTAAAAATAATTTGTAAAATTGATGAGCAAATAATATTTTTATACATTAATTTTGTTGGATTAAAATTGTTTTTAATTACTATATTATCTCTACTTTTATTTGAAATTACAAAACTAATCCTATTACCCTAATTTTGTTAAAATTACCGAATTGACCCTTACCCTAATTTTGGCATACCCTCCCTCCATTCTCCCTTCAGTGCTGTGCAGCCTCCAAACCCCTTCTTCACTATCTTTGCTGCGCAGCCATATCCTAAGCACACCCACCCGATTCCTAAATCAAAAGAAAAAGAATGAAAATGGAAAGAAAAGGGGGACCGAGCCAGAAGAACGAAGCAGAGAGGGAAAGGGGGGACTGAGTCGCGGCGGAGGAGAGGAGGAGGGAGCTCGCCGTCGCGCCGCCACGTCGCCACCGCCGAAGCTTCCTGTGACGCCTGTCAAACCATCACCGCCACTGTGCCATGGAGAAGAGAGAGTGACGCGAAGGAGGGAGATGAGGCCCCATTGCCGTCGCGCTCTGCCGCACGCGAGGAGCGCGGCCGTTGAAGCCGTGCCTTTCATCTCTGCCCAGTCGCGACTCTGCCATCCTGAGCCACCGTGGGTCCATTGTCGCCGAGCTCAACGGAGGAAGGGAGAACGACATTGGGTTTGAGAGAGAGACAGAGGTGGTCTGGCACAAGGGAGGGGGCGAGCCATCCGCGTTGCTGTTCGCGCCACTGCTACTGAGCTGCCACAGCCGTTCCGCCGTCACCGTCAAAGGGGTTCTGCCAGGAGAGAGGAGACCGGCGTGCGTGAAGAAGGAGAGAGGTCCGAGGCTGAGATGGTTCCCGTCACTTCCGTCTGCCTCTGTCACTAACGACCTGCTGTTCCGCGGTGCTTGGCTGGCGCTTCTAATACTGTCGCCGGAGTTCTGAGGCCACCGGAACCACTGCCGGAGCTTCTGGCTACTTCTGTCGTCGCCGGAAAATCCTGCCGGTAAGGGTCTTGTCATTAGCTTCTGTCTTTTTTGAATTCTGAGGATACTATGGTCACTGTCTATTGGTTTCAGTCGTCGTGAGTGGAATTCGTCACCGCTGCCGCTTGAGGTGGCTGCCGGGCTACCGCCGAGCCAGTTTGGAGATTGCCGCTGTGTCGGTTCAGCCGTTCCTCCTTCGGTTCGGTAAGCATTTTCGATTTGAAAGCCCTTTAGTTACTGTTCTGTTATCATACGCTGAGGTTTGTGGCGTTAATTGCTATAAGTTTGAGTTTCGGTTGTTGAATGTTGTGATTAGAGTTGTTGAGATTGTGGAGGAAGCAAGTGGAGCCGAGTTGTTGGTTGCCGTCATTTCGGATTGAGGCGGAAAGGACTCTGTGAGACGTTTGGATTATAGATTTGCGTTTTGAGGTAGGGGCGCTTTCCGAAAACTATATTTTATATTGGAATTATTACATATGGATACTGATGTGAGAAAATGTGTATTTGGTGATTGTATCAGGCTTATGTATTATTTGATTGTCTCGAAAGATTAAGAATATTTGTTTGGCTGAATTTGTTGTGCTACTTTGTGAAATAGAATGTTTGAAGTTGATTCTTTAAAGATTTGAAATTTGAGTTTAATCCATTGGGGATTGATTTAAGCTGAGTTGACTCTCTTGATAATGTGAAAGATAGAATACTCTTTGAAATTCAGCCGTTTTACTTTAATTGATTTGGTTTTGATAAATGATTTGTTACTGAACCGTTTTTTTAAAGCTTTGGAAATGAGTTAAATATGTTGATATTGATTTGATTTTGAAATGGTTTTATTGAGATATGAAAATGAGATGATTGTTGGATTTAGCTTGCTTTTGAATTGATTTCTGGTTTTGAGCTGTTGAAAAGGATTGTGGAACGGTTTAGAGGGGACCCGAACTAGGTGGTAAAGTCCAAGTTTTAGGGGAGATGCTGCCGAAATTTCTATAAAATCCGAGTCTTTATTTGAAATGTTATATGGGGAAATTATGAGTTTAATGTCTTTCCTATTTACTTGGAGGATTGTGAATTCAGGGCTTCTTTAATTATTTTTACTTAGAACAATTATGAAAGCGATGAAGCTACGCTTTGAAAGAATTATTGAAAAGAGAATTATGATTCTCCTTATTTTACAAGATAAAAATAGTATGCCTTTGGGTGCAAGTCATTCGAAAGAGAATTTTGCTTGAGGCTATTTTAAAAGGTAAAATGGGTTTATATTTTTCTTTATTAAACATAAAGATTGCCCCTTGGAAGAGTTTTCGTGATTTTAAAAGAATTTGGATTTCGATTGGTGAACCTTATTATTCTGACGTTTTAAATAAGTTTCAGAGTATCTTTTGAACTCTAGATTAACACAACAAAAATGATTCTCTTGGTAGTTTGAAACGCTTCAGATTTAATCGTGGAATAGAAGCCGGTTTTATTTAAGTAAAGGAAATGGCTTTGAAAGGAGTAATTGATTACATGACTCGGTTTGGCTTAGATCCTATTTTGTTACTCAAATCAAAAAGCCAAAGATTTAATGATTTTAAATGAATTTGACAAAATGGGTTATGTTACTCTCCCCTAAAGACTTGGGACTCTACCGAAGAACTTTTGTTATAAAATCCCGTTATTGGATGGATGATTTTGAATGTTTTAAAATAAATCCTTAACTTGCCATGGTTTTAGAAGTTTTGGAAAGAGGATGCCGAGAGTGGCTTTATTTTAAAAAGGGGAACTCACTTTGAGTAAATTTGGCTTATGAGCCTGAGATGATTTGAAAAATGAGATCTTTAAAGCCAAAGCTGAAAAGAGTTGAAATTTGATTTCAAAGTGAAATGAGTTAAGAAGAAGTGATTTATGGCTTAAATGCCGATTTGATGAATTTGATGATGTTGATTAGTGGAAGTGCTATTTTTTTATGAGCCGGAATGGCTGTGTATGATATTGATTTATGGCTGATTGCCGAATGAGTTATGAGCCGTATGGTTGAGATGGATATTGATCCATGGCTAAGAAGGAATGCATATATGCTACTGAATGAATTGTGAATTTAAGCCGGATGGCTGAGATGAATGTTGTATGTGAGTATGTTTGTGTTTTCTCTCTGGTTGTAAGGGTGACAGGGCACCGATACTCTCTAATGGCGACAGGGTGCAGATACCCTCTAATGGCGACAGGGCGCATATACCCTCTAATGGTGACAGGACACATATTTCCTCTAATGATATTAACGTGCAACAGAGAGACTGTGTCCGGGTTAGCTACCGGACACGTCGGGTTGGCTTGATAACCGACAGATGATATCATCAGCCACTAGGAACAGGAATGCATCATATGCATCTATGTGACATTGTTTGGGTGTGCATATTGTACTTGGTTTACCTATGTGATTAACTGCTAATTGTTCTACTTGCTGTAACTGTTTGTTTGTGTTTGAACTTTTCTACTTGTGTTTGTGACTGAAACTCTGTTGGATTGTGGTGGATTGGTTGCTGTTGGATTTTTTGGGCATAGGGCCGTGGTTGAAATGAGATGGACCGATGGTTGGTTTCGGTTGTGTTTCTGGTTTGGAGAAATATGAAAGGCTATTTTGGTTCAGCATAGATAAACCTTTTTGAAAGGCTTGAGTTTTAAGAACTGAACAGTTCCTCTTTCAAAAAAGATTTCCAACTTTACTTTTATTGTAAACCGTTGTTTTTGAAAAGAGGTATAAGACGGTTATTAATCACTGGTACGGTTTATCTTCACGTATCCTATTACAGTAATTCCCAAAAACCCTCTACTGAGAACCCTTTCGAGGATGATGTTCTCACCCCCTACATTTTTTCCCTTTCAGGATATGGGCGCTGAAATCTCGAAGAGTTTATTTAGTTGTTGTTAAAATGCTCTGTATTGCTTTAGATTATTTATTGTACCATCGCCTTTATCTTATGTATTCTGTAAGAGAGATAGGAATTGTATTAGGTAATGCTTGTAATATATATATATATATATATGTGGATGTACTCTTTATGAGTTTTGTAAGTTGCATGGTATTTATGGATGTACGTTATCGAATAAAGTATCTTGGGAGCAATATTGCGGTAAAAAGTTTTAAACAGGCTCATATTTTTAGTATTAAATAGTATAAGTGTCGCCGTAATGTCCAAACTATCAGAGTCACGCAGTCGGAAGCGTGAGCTTTGGTAGTTAGGGTGTCACAGCGAAGGCTCAATATTAAATAAACATAGTATATAATTAAAGAAATAGAAGTAAGTAGTGCTCGGACTTTTAGTACGATTATAAAATGCTAAAAATTAGGATGTTACAGTATTTATTTAATAATTAATTATGATAAAATTTATTAATAATCATAATAGTTTATATCATATCTTTTTAATAATTACAAAGATTCTTTCATATATCTCTTCAAGTATTTTATAGAATTTCATATACCGTTCATGAGTATAAGTTTTAGAATCAATTTTTTATGTTTTATATTTGAATTTTATCATTCTTTTATTAAATCTAACCTTACTTTTATTCTTTTAATTATATAAAGAATGTTCTAACTCAATTTTTTTGTCCTTATTAATTATATAGATATAAGAATTCAACGCAATAGAGACCGCAAACTTCATTTTGCTGAAAAATGGTTGGATATTCTTGTACGAATTTCACATATTCAATCTGGTCAAACTATTTTTATTAGTTGTTATTATGAAAATAATTCTAATAAATATGCATCTAAGGTTTAGAATTAAATATCATAAATATTATTTAAATAATTTAATTATAATATTAGGATTTAATTAGTTTATTTTTAAAGGAATTTGAACCAACTATATTAGTTAAATTTATTTAATTTAAATATATAATATTTAATTTTTAAATTTTATTTACTATTTATGAGTTTATTATATTAGTAATATATGTGGTAAAAAAATATATGGTCAAATATTTCGTTAATTTTAATATTTTTTATATTGACAATTACTTAATTATAAAATCAAAAGCAATGTAAGGACCAATTGAAAGAAAAAAGTATAAGGACCTAATTGCGAAAATTCGTGTTACATTATATCGATAAGTTTGTGTTATGTACAAAATTTTGTGTGCTATACATAAAAAATTATTGTGATATATCAATAAGTTTTTATATTTTTCAACAAAAATTTGTGTGCTGCGAGCGACGGATCCAGAAAATTTTAGGAGTGGGGGTAAAAATATATATACTAAAATAAATTTTGTTAAATATTATTAAGTATATGAAAATATAAAAATTTAAAAGAGTTAGTGAACACTTTCATTCTTAAAATACTATTCATTATATGTAATTTATAAAAAAAATGTTTTTTATTTCTAAAACATACACTTAAAAATATTTTAATTAAATTATAAATAACTTATTATCCGAACTATTTTTTTGTACACATTTAATAATAAAAGACTGAATCAATAATTAATTAATACATTAACACCTAATGATACACTAGTATGTATAATTTGAAACTAGAATTATATATAAATACTAGACAAATTAAATCTGTATATGAAAAGTATGTTTATATAAAATAATTGAAACATAATTTATAATTTTTTTAAAATAATTAAATTTGTTATATATTTTTTAATTTAATTTTGATATAATGTTAGATGAAAACTTTTACGCATCTCCATTTGTTATAATATTTATGGTATTAAAAACGTTTTTAACTAAAAATCTATTACAAGCAAAATCATTTACAAATTAAAATAAAAATATTATATAATTTTAAAAAGTTAAAATAAAAAATACCATATAATTTAAAATAAAAATATAATTAATAAATTTTTTATTCAACTAATTTTTGAAAGAAAAATACTAATAATTTCACTTATATTTAAAAAACTAAACTTTAATTTAGTAATTATTTAATTACTTAATTTCAAAAAATATATTATCACTATTTATTATTTTTTTATTGAGTTGATTTAGTTATTTATTTAGAATTTTGATACTAAATTAAATTTAACAAGATAAACATGTTAAGTTTAATAAAACAATTTTTTTAACATGAAACTAAAAGAATATTATAATTTATTATGGAACAAAAATAATATAAAAATGAAGACAAACATTTATATTCATATATAATCATTTGCTTTGCAAAATTTTAATGAGGCAAATGCTCCCTTAGATTTTAACGTGGGTCCGTCCCGGTATGCTGCAGAAAGCGTAGAATAGAAAAAATGATACGTATAGTATCTCCGAATTTTTTTTTACTAGACTTGCACCAACTTAATTAGACTTGGTTATAAAATACTTATACATATAGTATCATTTTATTATTAAAGTTTAAATCTGTGTATTAATGTTTTAAATATATTAATAGTAACAACCTATATGATTATATTATTACGAAAAAGATAATATTTTAATTTATTATTAATTTAAATAAATGTAAATTATACAAATTATATTATAATTATACATAATTATTTATTCTTAAATTAAAAAATCAAATTACTATATCATTATTAATGATTTATTTTCTAATTTTAATAGCACTATAATTGAATGTGTATATTCAAATTAAGGGATAAATATGTTAGCTTATTTAAAAAAATTAGATTGAATATTGAGAATAAAATAATATTTCAATTTTTTTCATTGTTAAAAATTCTATTACTAGTTTATTTTATTTTGTTACTTTAAGATTTTGTTTTTGGTATTTTGGATATGATTTTGTTTTGCTAATCTTTATCATATCATTAATTATATTTTTATTAAAAGCATTGTATTTATTATTGAAGGAACATATATAGTAATATATGATTTTGAAAAAGAAAATGCATTGACTCCGATTTAGGATTAAATATGTTAGTCTATTAAACAAAATTTTTAACTTGAATTTTTTATAATAAAGTAATATTTCAAATTTTTTCACCATATATATATAATAAATCTCTACCAAAATAATTAATAAGAAATATCAAGAACAACATTATTTATTTATTTATTTATTAATGTATTTTTATTTCACTATACATATTATTAGTTCCATACATATAATATATGGATTTTATTCCATTTGTACAGTAATATATATTAATATACCATGTATGGATTTCATTCCATACTTATACAGTATATATTTTACCATGTACTGCATATACAATATGATATAAAAGATCAAACACTAACAATTTGACTTCCATGGTAAGCAAGGGGTTTTCTGTTCTGGCAAGCATGGTCCATCTTGCTTAATATCCCTATTGCAAGTTCTGCCGTCACATCCAAAATCTCTATCTTGATCGAATATATCAAACCGATGACAAGCTCCCTGCCAACTAAAAGTGCAAAAAAATAATGTAGAGCCCCTAACAACAATAGATTGAAAACTAAAGCTATAGCTTTGTTTTGGATGGAGAAGGTGTTCTCCAAGATCATCGTTTTTGGATTTGCAATGAACAGTGAGATCTAAATTGCCAGTTAAAGAATTTGTGATCACCACAGTTGTTTTTCCGTGGGTAGTTAATGGTAGTACAATTAACAAAAATAAGAAAATATTTCTAGCAACAATCGACATTATTACTACTCAATTAGAAATTAAAATGTTTCACACAATGGCATATATATTTTTCAACCACGAACAGTAGCTATATATATAGGGGTGAGAGTCAAATAAGATAAGAAACTATGAAATGTTACATAAATTCAAATATACACAAGTTTAAACATGTTCAAACTTTTTCATACAGAATTGATATTTTCTATCAATGGCCACGAATATTTGAAGTAAGAAACTAAGTTGTCTTACTATATAATTTTTGACCTTATTTCCCATAAAGAAAAACATTAGTGCATGGATTCTCAATAGCCGCCACTTAATGAAGTTATCCATTGTGTCTTTGGCTGAAGGTAGCATATCTTCTATTGTAATTAATGTATATGCATCTGTGCGATGTATGAAATATTTTTATTTTTTTGTATTTATGTTTAAAATATATATATTTTTTTTAAATTTGTCATGAACATATTTAATTTATGTAAAATAATTTTATATTTTTTATTATCTATGGTATAAAATAGAAAACTCATAGAAAATAATAATAATATTGTTTTGAGTAGTAGCTAAAAATTAATGATATATTATTAAATATAATAACAAATAATTCTCTAATTATAAAAATAAAAAATATATCAAGACATTAATATATTTATAAAAAATTGTGAACTATATGTCTTAGATGCATTACAAAACTTTATCTTGTTAGAATAATTATCTTCTAAATACGTCACCTCAAACATTACCCAATTCATGATACAATAATAATTTGATTATTTAATATAAAAAAAAATATGTATGATTGTAATAAATTAAAATATTGTCTTTCTTTTAATAATATAATCATATACTCTACTTCGATTAATTGATTTAAAATATTAATAAACGAATCGTTACCTTAATCATATATAAATCTTACCGTTCACACACTAATATATTAATATACATGTTCTTAATTTATATAATATATTAATATATGTTTAGTATTATTTCAAACATTTTCTTACTCTCAAAATTCAAATGAAGAATTTTATTTAAGAGTTTATAATTACATTTATTATGGTCCAAATTCTTAGGTTTCAATTGATTAAAGAGTTTAATTGTTCAATATATACTAATAATTTAAAAGTGTCATAAAAATTGTGAAAATAGTGAATACAAATGATTTTTAATTAATTCTGATCTTTTTGCATCCATTCATTACAATCATAAACCTAATTATCAAGTTTAATTGATATTAAATTAGAATATTATTTATTTTATTATCATATATTAATTGTACATTTAGTTATACGGATAACATACATATATATATATATATATATATATATATATATATATATATTTTAATTGTAACAATTCAACTAATATACTTGTAATTCAATGATTGTGTTATCATATATTTTTTGTTTATAGTGATAATGAAAAGTTATTCTATTTAATCATTTTGTATAAAAAAAATTTAAAAATATTTTTTTATAATAATTGTACACTCCTAGCTAGAACAGCTGTTATAGGTATAAGAAAATAAAAGAAAGAAATCAAAATAAAATTATACCAATATATCAGAAAATAAAATCTCAAACTAATTTTTTAAAATAAATTAATTACGAGATTTTTAACCAAAAAAAATAAAAAATATTATTTTATTATCAAATTTCAATTTGAAAATTCTGTTTAAGAGATTAATATATTTATCCCTTAATTTAAGTATATGTATTTAATTATAATGTTTTAAAGTTAAAGAAAAAATATTAATTAATGATATAATAATTTTATTCTCTAATTTAATAATAAATAATTATATATTATTGTAGTATAATTTATATAATTTAAATTTCGTGTAACTAACAATAAATTAGAATATTATATTTCTCCTAATAATATAATCATGTATATTTCTATTATTAATTGATTTAAAGAATTATCATGCACATTCTAACTTTAATAATATATAAATATTTTTTTCATAATCATATATTAATATACAGGTTTTCTTTTATAAGTATAATGCTTTTAAGATTGAGAAAGAAATTATTAATTAATGACATAACAAAAAATATCAAAATAAATCACACTCAATACATTAGAAAATAAAATCTTAAATAACTACCTATACAAACTAACCAAAGAATTTTCAATAATAAAAAAATTTAAAATATTATTTTTTTCTCAATATTCGATTTAAAAATTATGTTTACTAGACTAACATATTTAGCCCTCAATTAGAGTCTATATATTTAAAATAAAAAATAAATTATTAGTTAATTATAGTAATTTCATTTTCTAATTTAAGAACAAATAATAATTATATACATATATATGAATTACAATACTAGCTATTACTGCATGAATTTTTTATACTGTATACTATTTTATATCTATGAATTACAATACTAGCTATTACTGCATGAATTAAGAAATTATTTTTAACTGATTTTTTATTACAAGTCTTCTTGATAAACCAAGAAATTTTAGAGTTACAATTTTGGAAGTAGCAGTGAGAACTGTTAATACGTTGGTCAACCCAGATCGTAGTCCCGGTTGTAAGTCCTAGAAAGGCAGTGAATCCGTTGGTTAACGAGGGTGGTCCCGTAACTCACAAAGTTCTAACCATAAAATGGCTAGTTTATTGATAATGATGAGTCGTTTAAATCTAGGAAAAAATAATTCCTTAGTAATAAAAACAGATAATGATGAAGCCTCCACCTCTGAAACTAAAAATGAGTTAGAAATAGCTAAATTAGAAGAAAGTTTTCATAATTGGAATATACCTATAGTAGATAAAGATAAAATATATAAAAAGAGAAACTTTTGGGAAGGAAGAAATTATGAAATCCACATGTTAGAATATTGTAAACCAGGAACGAGTAGTAATAAAATTATTACCATCTTAAAAGAAGATAAATTGAAAGAACATAGTAGTAAAGGATATAACTTCATCCATATAGGATTAATACAAGTAGCCATAAAGCCTAATTTTAGAATAGGAATTAATCTGCCTATGTTATTAACCTTAAGAGATACCAGATTACAAAATTTTAGTGATTCATTAATAGGAATATTAGAAAGTAACTGTCATGATGGACCAGTTTTTTTTAATTGTTACCCAAATTATGCTATGAATCTAAAAAATGAATACACCTGGCAAGCCTTAAAATTGCAAGTAACAGCTGATGAAACTATTATAAATGAGAAATATGATCCATTCGAAATAATCTATAGAATATATTATAAAATTACTAAAGTTGATTATGACTTTAGAGCATTAAGACAATCCTCAAAAGAAGAAACGATAATTATGCATGCAAATCTAAAAAGATCTAATATACAAACACCTAGAAGATTAAGACATGAAGAATTAAATAGTCGAATGCCTGAAAAATGGATAATACCTGATGGTATTGAAGAACCACAAATACAAAATTCTAGAATAAGAGAAATAATAAGAGAAGGACCTGATATTAGAATTAGAATGAATAGATCCCAATCATTAAGAATTTCTGATAATGTTGAAACTATTAGCCATAGAAATTCTATAGATAATTCATCAATAGGAAATATCGATGATATTGTAGGAATTGACAACAGAAGGCCACATATAGCCACTGCTGTATATAAATCACCTTCAGAATTTGATCCAAAAGAATCACAAGTTTTATCAGTAATTATAAAGGAAGAACCATTTGAGATTGATAAAGAGTGGATAAGACAAGATTTTAATGCTGATTATAATAAACCACTAAGAGATTGGTATTTTACCAACCATTCAGAAAATGAGGTTATTAGACTAAGAGAACTATTCTATGATTTCATGAAAGAAAATAGAATTAGTTTATACTTCTTTGATTGGTACGTTAATTATCACTCTAAACCCGATAAGAAATTATGTCCTCTAACAAAACCAACTGTTGTTTGGAAAACAAGTTCGGGATCAGTAATAGAATCTGAATATCCTCCTAAGGAAACTATTAAAATACCAGTTGGAAAAGATCTAGAAGTTGAGGCAACACCCTATAAAGATAACAATGCAGAAGGAAATATAGAGAAAAGAGATATTAAGAAATTACATCAACAATTAAACTTTACTAATACCATGTTAGATGTAACACCCTACCATACAGAGTCTTATGCTTAAGTCATAATTCAGAGATGGCAAGGTATTACGACCTCTAAAATAAAAATTTAGTACGTATAGTAGTATGAATGATTGATTATAACTAGGAGCCTTTGTAAAAAAAAGGGTAAACAAAAAAATCGCAACTCGAAAGCGCAACACTCCGATCGATAACGTAACGAACTAGGATAAACCAACGCGAGATTTTATATATACAAAGGAGTGTCAAAAACAGGAATATCAAGACTCAAGATCCGGCTGCGAAGATAACCGGTCTGAGCATAGCAATATATACATATGATAAAATAAGGAAAACCCCAAAGGAAACCCAAAGGGACACAAATACAGAAACCTATTCTCCAAAATCTCCCATAAGAGGAGTCATCACAGTTTGTATTATTTAATGGAGATAAAAGTATCTAAGCAAAACATATAAACCAAAACATAGCCCCGAGAGCAAAGGATCTTCGCAAATCTAGAAGTCTCCAGCATGCCTCAGTGGGAAACCTCACGTCCTGCATCTGAAAACCACAAAATCCGCATGGGTGAGAACCAGAGGTCCCCAGCATGGTAACAGCTTCCACATATATAATACATAATAATGGAGAAAAGCCGAAGGCAATCCTAGAACTTCCTCCAGATAATATCAAAGCTTATAAACAAGCTAATCCATAAAGGACATCTGACTAAAGATACTTCAGTCTAACTAATACTTCCCTTTCCAATTTCTTCAAACCTCCCAACCACCAACAGGAGTATAATGTAGCAAACACAGTTATATCAGACAAGAAATATACAATTAGGAACAAGTAAGACATTTAGACAATTAGCAAGTAATATGCAGTCAAATAGGCAATCTCAAACAATTCATATAGTATGCATATGATGAATGCCTGTTCCTAGTGGCTGATGATATCATCTGTCGGTTATAGAGCCAACCCGACAAGTCCTGGTAGCTAACCATTGGACTGTCCCTCTGTCACGCATCCCCAACTCGAGTTATACTCGTTATAAACTTGATCATAATCATGATCTATATCCATCACCCTCACTGGTGAATATTTACGGGGGCGAGCTCATCCGGGTCTTTCACAGTGTCCGGCCACACTTATGACATAGGGTCAAAAGAGCTTCGAGTCTCAACCTGGAGCACGTGATGGCTAGCCACTGCTTCCTCCCAGGGAAACTCTCATCTCCAACAGTGGAAGTGCAACATTCACAATTCATTCAACAGCATATATGCATTTGTACATGGCCATAATCATGGCTCCGCCGTAACACGGCAATAATCTAGCCTTCCGGCTCACGGTTAAATCCATAACCAGCCCATTGGCATCACGGTTAAATCCATAACCAGCTATCTCATTAATAAATACGGCCTTTCGGCCCATGGCATAACAAGCACTTCCACCACCATCCTCCGCATCTCACATAATCATGATTGATCCTCAATGATCATTCATTTTTCCCTTGCTTCACTCGCAAGTTACCTCATTCATTAGCCCCTTTTTAATAGCTAGGTATGTCATAATGATTTAAGACATAAATGGTGAGATTGGAGGCTTAGAAGTATGAGATTTGGCTTTTAAAACTCAAAAATTAACTTTGGAATGAAAACAGGGCCACGCGTATGCGTACTCCTCGTGCACGCGTGGATGGCCTCAAAAACTCATCGACGCGCAAGCGTCATGCACGCTAACGCGTGGATTAAAAATTTGCCAATCGACGCGCACGCATCAACCACGCGTACGCTTGGGTGTTCTCGTGCCCCAGGCACAACACTGGCACAGTTCTGGCATAACTCTCTGGAAAATGGCTGGGCATTGGGTGCAGCACAATCGGCGCGCCCGCGCACAATCAACGCGCACGCGTGAATGGCGCTTTCTAGAAGATCGGTGCGTACGCGCCAGGTGCGCCCACGCGCAAGGGGTCATTCTGCTAAAAATTTTCTAAGTTAAAAGCTGCAGAATCCACAGATTTAAACCCCAATCTTTCGACGGGCATAACTTCCTCATTTTAAATCGTTTTTCACCCGTTCTTCGAACGGCATGGACTTCCCGGATCCAATTTCATTTCTAAACAGATTTGGCACAAAACAGAGATCCGTAGTCCAAGTTATGTCCCGTCAAAGTATGCCCAAAAACCATGTTTTTCATAAAAACCACAAAGTGCCATTTTCAAACATGCCATTTTTAACTATTTTCAAAACCAATCAAAACATGCCAATTTCATCCCTTTTCTTTGAAATCAATCAAAACATATCAATTTCAACATCAAGCCTCCTCAACTCACACATTGACACTTCACCACAATATACAAAATCACTATCCCATCATTTTAACCCACTTCACCTAAGTGGTTCAAACTCAGACATATTGACATATCATATATACTCTTCCTCATGCCAATTCTCAACAACACCAATTCCAATAAGTCATTATTGTACACAATCAACATCATACTCACCATCTACATGGTTCAACCCACAATTCAACTATAACCAACCATCAAGCATATATCACAACATGCATATTTCTCATACATCATACCACCAAGGCATCAATAATCATCATCACATATATGACCACATCATATATCTCAACAATTCAATAACATCAACCATTCAATGCCTATCTTAGGGCCTCTAGCCTAAGTATTTCCTACCACATTACATATTAGATACGGGAAACCGAAACCATACCTTAGCCGACTTTCCCAAGCTCCACCGGAGCACTTCCAAATGACTTATCCACAAGCTCTCTAGGCCTCAAGACCTCCAAGAACAGATTTTTCACCACCAAACCCTTTCCAAGCTTTTCAAAATCACCAATCAAGCTCCAATATTCACATATACACAACCTAAGCCACAATCATCATACCCATACACAACATCTCAAAACTCAAACATCATAAAATCACAAAGTACACTAGGGTTGAGAATCTTACCACACCCAAGGTCCAAGGAGACAAGATTAACCTTCTCCTTCAAGAGAGTTGGGTCCTATAACATCAAAGAGCCCAAAATCTCAACATCTTTGCTCATAAAACTCGAAAACAAGGCTGGAATTTCGAAGAGCAAAACGTAGCTTAACTCAAGATTAATTGTATGGGTTTTGTAGAGCTCTCCGCGGTGAACGCGTGGCCACAAACGGAGCGGTAATCGGAGCTCTAGATCAAAAGTTATGGTGGTTTGAAGATCAAGTGAGAGAAAGAACTTGAGAGAGTGTTCTTCCCTCCATGGCCTCCATTTTCAGCATGTGAGTGTGTTTAGTGAGGAGAGAGAATGCTGAAAACTAGATTTTTGGTTTAGTTATGTTGGGCCAAGGGCCCACTTTGGGTCCGGTTGGCCCGGTTTGGCCCGTTCGGTCCAATCTTGGTCCGAATTTCATAAAATTGATACCGAAATTCTCGTCTCAATCCCCTCTATCACATTTAGCCATAAAAATCACATTTTAGGCCTTCTAGAATAAATTCTCATTTATGGGTTAATTAGCCGTTAATTAACTGGGTTTTACATTCTACCCACCTAATTGGGAATTTTGCCCACAAAATTCAAATGCAATTACCTGAGAATAAATGCGGATAATCCGTTCGCATCTCCGACTCGAGTTCCCAAGTGTGTTCCTCAACACCGCCTCGACTCCATGCCACTTTGACTAGTGGAACCTCTTTTCCACGCAACCGTTTGATACTAGTATCATCGATTCTGACCGGAGCCACTGGAAGCGTCAAATCTTCCCTCAACTGAACCGACTCAGGTTCCAACACATGGCTAGCATCAGGAGTGTACTTCCGAAGCTGCGACATGTGAAACATATCGTGCAGATTCGAAAGATGAGGTGGTAGAGCCATCCGATACGCCACCGGTCCAATCCTCTCCAGGATCTGAAATGGACCAATGTATCAAGGATTCAACTTCTTTGCCTTAATCGCCCTACCTACTCTGGTGGTCGGAGTAACCTTAAGGAAGACATGGTCTCCTTCCTCAAATTCTAAGGGCTTTCGCCTCTGATCGGCGTAACTCTTTTGACGACTCTGCGCCGTAAGCATCCTATCATGGATTTTCTTGACTTGTTCAGTAGTCTCAGCTATCATTTCCGGTCCCAACAAGCTTTTCTCTCCAGCTTCATACCAACATAGCGGAGATTGACATTTTCTCTCATACAAGGCCTCATACGGAGCCATTCCAATGCTCGCATGATAACTATTATTGTATGCAAACTCCACTAATGGCATATACCGATCCCAACTCGCCGGTTGGTCCAAAACACAAGCTCTCAACATATCCTCTAGTGTTTGGATCGTCCTCTCAGATTGACCATCTGTTTGAGGATGGTAAGCCGTGCTCAAGCTTAATCGAGTTCCAAAAACTTTCTGAAATGCACCCCAAAACCTTGAAGTGAAACGAGGATCTCTATCAGAGATTATAGTAGCAGGTACACCATGAAGTCTCACAATCTCCTTTATGTATAACCGTGCTAGCTCCTCCAGGGTGCAAGTCATCCGAATGGATAAAAAGTGAGCTGACTTCGTCAGTCGGTCCACAATCACCCAGATAGCATCAAAACCAGCCCTAGTCCTTGGCAATCCCGACATAAAGTCCATTGCAATACTTTCCCACTTCCATTGTGGAATCTCTAAAGGTTGCAACATCTCGGAAGGTCTTTGATGTTCAATCTTTACCCTTTGACAAGTTAAGCACTTTGAAACATATTCCGCCACATTATTCTTCATACCCGGCTACCAAAACATCGACTTTAAATCATGGTACATCTTAGTACTTCCCGGGTGAATGGAGAATCCGCTTTTGTGTGCCTCCTTTAAGATATCTTGCCTCAAAGTGCTAACATCCGGCACAATGATCCTACCCTTGAATCTCCATAACCCATCTTTTTCTTCCGACACTCTCCACCATTTTCCTTGCTCAATAGCCGGTAGCACCTTCCATAACGCTTCATCATTTTGATGAGCCTTTAGGAGTTCGGACTTAAAGTCACTTGAGATTTCTAATCTGCTCAAACACAAAGTTCCGGATACTTCTCGAGCACCAATTTTCAGACTCTCGAATCCCTTGAGCAACTTCTCCTCTTGAAGCATCATCCAAGCCACATATAACGACTTCCGACTTAACGCATCCGCCACTACGTTCGCCTTTCCCGGATGGTAATGCAACTTAAAGTCGTAGTCCTTCAACAATTCCATCCACCTTCTCTGCCTCATATTAAGCTCTTTCTGATCAAAGAGATACTTCAAGCTCTTATGATCAGAGAAAACTTGGAACTTAACCCCATAGAGATAATGCCTCCACACCTTCAAGGCAAACACAACCGCAGCGAGTTCCAAATCGTGCGTAGGGTAACTAACTTCATGAGGTCTCAACTGTCGTGAGGCATACGCCACCACATTATGATGCTGCATCAGCACGCACCCTAGACCCTTCAATGAGGCATCACAATACACCTCAAATGGCTCATTCGGCTCAGGTAACACTAACACAGGTGCAGTGGTCAACTTTTTCTTCAATGTCTGAAAGCTCTCCTCGCACTCAGGAGTCCAAACAAACGGAGTGTCTTTGCGGGTTAACTTTGTCATTGGCAAAGCTATCTGTGAAAAGCCCTTGATAAACCTTCGGTAATAGCCAGCTAAGCCCAGAAAACTCTTTATCTCTGTTACGGTGGTCGGTTGCTTCCAATCCATCACAGCCTCCACCTTAGTTGGATCTACGGCTATTCCCTTCTTACTCACCACGTGACCCAAAAACTTCACCTCACTTTTCCAAAACTCGCACTTAGACAGTTTTGCATAGAGTTTCTTCTCCTTTAGAATCTGCAACACGGTCCTCAAGTGTTCCGCATGCTCTTCTTCAGTCTTGGAATAAATCAGTATGTCATCAATGAAGACAATAACGAATTTATCCAAAAACGGACGGAAAACTCTATTCATGTAGTCCATAAACACTGCAGGAGCGTTCGTCAACCCAAAGAACATTACAGTGTACTCGTAGTGACCATAACGAGTCCTGAAAGCGGTCTTAGGGATATCCTCACCCCTCACCCTTATCTGGTGATAACCGGATCGCAAATCAATCTTGGAGAAAACTCCAGCCCCTTGTAACTGATCCATGAGATCATCAATCCTCGGCAATGGGTACTTATTCTTTATTGTAACCTTGTTTAGCTGCCTGTAATCCACACAGAGCCGCATACTCCCATCCTTCTTCTTCACCAGTAACACTGGAGCACCCCACGGAGAGACACTTGGTCGTATGAAATTCTTTCCCAACAAATCCTCTAACTGAGACTTTAGCTCGTTCATCTCTAACGGTGACATCCTATAAGGAGCACTTGAGATTGGTCCCGCCTCGGGCACCAACTCAATAGCAAACTCAACCTCTCGGTTAGGTGGAAACTCATCAATATCATCGGGAAACACTTCCGAAAACTCACACACAACTGGAAACTGTTCTAACCTTTGATCAACTCCCGAAACACCCGCGGTCAACAACATAATACCCTGACATTCGATTCCAGAACAGTTTACCATCATCGAATTCAAGTAATAATTATTCACCACGATCGGCCCTTCTGTATCTTCCGGCATAAAGTACACCGACTTTGTAGAACAATCTAGCAGAACATGGTTCTTAGATAACCAGTCCAATCCCAAGATAAGATCAAGACCGATCATCGGCAAGCAGACTAAATTATGAACAAAATCACGCTGCTTGAACCTAAAGGAAACCTCCGAGCATCCTAGCCTAGTTACCGTGGCTTCATGGGTAGCATTGTACACTCTTAGATCATAACCTAAGGTTACAATCTTCAATCCTAACTCATGGGCTTTCTCAAATGCAATGAATGAATGCGATGCCCCAAAATCAAATAAAGCATTTAAAGTTTGACCAGCCATTTCACAGTTACCTCGAATAAGTGTCTCGGATCCCTCGGCACCTATAGCTGAGGTGGTGAACACCCGACCAGTCTGTTGTGCCTTTCCAGCACCTTGTTTCTGCTTCTCAGGACAATTTGCGACTTTATGCCCCGCCTTTCCACAATTGTAGCACAAACCCCATCCGGCCTTGCACGGTGCTCCCGGATGGTGACTTCCACACCTAGTACAAGCTTGATCATTCTGAGGTTGCTTCCCAAACTTCTTCCTTTGGAAATTGTTGTTGTTGTTGGGCCTCCTGAAAGAGCTTCCCCTCTTGAAAGACGGACCTCTAGGTGCAAGGCTCTTCCCTCGGTTCTGTGGGAATGATCCTTTGTGACTCCCTTTCTCAGCGGTTGCCCTTTTCACACACTCTTCAGCAACCCTACACTTGTTCACCAATTCGGAGAAAGTCCTAATCTCCATTGGCCCTACTGAACTGAAGATATCACTCCGGAGTCCTCCTTCATACTTAACACACTTCCATTCCTCATATTCCACCAGAGTTCCTTGGCACATACGAGAGAACCTGAACAGCTCCTCAAACTTATCAGTATACTCTGATATGGACATAGTACCCTGCTTCAGCTGTAACAATTCAAGTTCCTTAGCCGTCCTAGCAGAAGTCGGAAAGTACTTCTTATAGAACTCTTCTTGAAAGACATTCCAGGTGATATAGTCATCACCCTATTGCAAAAGACGTCGGATGCCTTGCCACCAATGCGACGCTTCACCGACAAGCATATAGGTAGCAAACTCGACACGCTGTCCTTCAGGCACCACTTGCGCTTGCAACGCTCGCTCTATAGCCTGAAACCATGTGTCAGCCTCAGTCAGACTAGTAGTCCCCTTGAACTTAGGTGGATTAACCTTCAAAAAGTTGGCCAGTGTCATCGGACCTTGAACTCCACCTCCATCATTACCATGGTTGTTCATCTGTTGACCAAGAGCCTCAGCAGTGGCTTGCATAGCAGCAGCCATGTTCTCCAACGCAGTCATAAAGTTCACCGGGTCATTAGGGTTATTCTCCGGTGCACGAGCATTCGTACGACCTCTCGCACTACCTCTACCGCGTCCACGAGGCGCCATCTGGTTCCTATACACACCAAACAATCGATATTAAGTTGATCAGTCTCAATATCGGAAGTTTAGTGCTTCAAAGTCCCAAATGCATGCTCATGAACGTTTATGCCAATTATATCAAGCAGATATACTAATAGCACATAACACACACACAGAGAATGCACAGAAGCATAGTCAGTCCATCCCTCAGGCTCTACAGGAACGAACTGCTCTGATACCATAATGTAACACCCTACCATACAGAGTCTTATGCTTAAGTCATAATTCAGAGATGGCAAGGTATTACGACCTCTAAAATAAAAATTTAGTACGTATAGTAGTATGAATGATTGATTATAACTAGGAGCCTTTGTAAAAAAAGGGTAAACAAAAAAATCGCAACTCGAAAGCGCAACACTCCGATCGATAACGTAACGAACTAGGATAAACCAACGCGAGATTTTATATATACAAAGGAGTGTCAAAAACAGGAATATCAAGACTCAAGATCCGGCTGCGAAGATAACCGGTCTGAGCATAGCAATATATACATATGATAAAATAAGGAAAACCCCAAAGGAAACCCAAAGGGACACAAATACAGAAACCTATTCTCCAAAATCTCCCATAAGAGGAGTCATCACAGTTTGTATTATTTAATGGAGATAAAAGTATCTAAGCAAAATATATAAACCAAAACATAGCCCCGAGAGCAAAGGATCTTCGCAAATCTAGAAGTCTCCAGCATGCCTCAGCGGGAAACCTCACGTCCTGCATCTGAAAACCACAAAATCCGCATGGGTGAGAACCAGAGGTCCCCAGCATGGTAACAGCTTCCACATATATAATAGATAATAATGGAGGAAAGCCGAAGGCAATCCTAGAACTTCCTCCAGATAATATCAAAGCTTATAAACAAGCTAATCCATAAAGGGCATCTGACTAAAGATACTTCAGTCTAACTAATACTTCCCTTTCCAATTTCTTCAAACCTCCCAACCACCAACAGGAGTATAATGTAGCAAACACAGTTATATCAGACAAGAAATATACAATTAGGAACAAGTAAGACATTTAGACAATTAGCAAGTAATATGCAGTCAAATAGGCAATCTCAAACAATTCATATAGTATGCATATGATGAATGCCTGTTCCTAGTGGCTGATGATATCATCTGTCGGTTATAGAGCCAACCCGACAAGTCCTGGTAGCTAACCATTGGACTGTCCCTCTGTCACGCATCCCCAACTCGAGTTATACTCGTTATAAACTTGATCATAATCATGATCTATATCCATCACCCTCACTGGTGAATATTTACGGGGGCGAGCTCATCCGGGTCTTTCACAGTGCCCGGCCACACTTATGACATAGGGTCAAAAGAGCTTCGAGTCTCAACCTGGAGCACGTGATGGCTAGCCACTGCTTCCTCCCAGGGAAACTCTCATCTCCAACAGTGGAAGTGCAACATTCACAATTCATTCAACAGCATATATGCATTTGTACATGGCCATAATCATGGCTCCGCCGTAACACGGCAATAATCTAGCCTTCCGGCTCACGGTTAAATCCATAACCAGCCCATTGGCATCACGGTTAAATCCATAACCAGCCATCTCATTAATAAATACGGCCTTTCGGCCCATGGCATAACAAGCACTTCCACCACCATCCTCCGCATCTCACATAATCATGATTGATCCTCAATGATCATTCATTTTTCCCTTGCTTCACTCGCAAGTTACCTCATTCACTAGCCCCTTTTTAATAGCTAGGCATGTCATAATGATTTAAGACATAAATGGTGAGATTGGAGGCTTAGAAGTATGAGATTTGGCTTTTAAAACTCAAAAATTAATTTTGGGATGAAAACAGGGCCACGCATACGCGCACTCCTCGTGCACGCGTGGATGGCCTCAAAAACTCATCGACGCGCAAGCGTCATGCACGCTAACGCGTGGATTAAAAATTTGCCAATCGACGCGCACGCGTACGCTTGGGTGTTCTCGTGCCCCAGGCACAACACTGGCACAGTTCTGGCATAACTCTCTGGAAAATGGCTGGGCATTGGGTGCAGCATAATCGGCGCGCCCGCGCACATAACGCGCACGCGTGGATGGCGCTTTCTGGAAGATCGGCGCGTACGCGCCAGGTGCGCCCACGCGCAAGGGGTCATTCTGCTAAAAATTTTCTAAGTTAAAAGCTGCAGAATCCACAGATTTAAACCCCAATCTTTCGACGGGCATAACTTCCTCATTTTAAATCGTTTTTCACCCGTTCTTCGAACGGCATGGACTTCCCGGATCCAATTTCATTTCTAAACAGATTTGGCACAAAATAGAGATCCGTAGTCCAAGTTATGTCCCGTCAAAGTATGCCCAAAAACTATGTTTTTCATAAAAACCACAAAGTGCCATTTTCAAACATGCCATTTTTAACTCTTTTCAAAACCAATCAAAACATGCCAATTTCATCCCTTTTCTTTGAAATCAATCAAAACATATCAATTTCAACATCAAGCCTCCTCAACTCACACATTGACACTTCACCACAATATACAAAATCACTATCCCATCATTTTAACCCACTTCACCTAAGTGGTTCAAACTCAGACATATTGACATATCATATATACTCTTCCTCATGCCAATTCTCAACAACACCAATTCCAATAAGTCATTATTGTACACAATCAACATCATACTCACCATCTACATAGTTCAACCCACAATTCAACTATAACCAACCATCAAGCATATATCACAACATGCATATTTCTCATACATCATACCACCAAGGCATCAATAATCATCATCACATATATGACCACATCATATATCTCAATAATTCAATAACATCAACCATTCAATGCCTATCTTAGGGCCTCTAGCCTAAGTATTTCCTACCACATTACATATTAGATACGGGAAACCGAAACCATACCTTAGCCGACTTTCCCAAGCTCCACCGGAGCACTTCCAAACGACTTATCCACAAGCTCTCTAGGCCTCAAGACCTCCAAGAACAGATTTTTCACCACCAAACCCTTTCCAAGCTTTTCAAAATCACCAATCAAGCTCCAATATTCACATATACACAACCTAAGCCACAATCATCATACCCATACACAACATCTCAAAACCCAAACATCATAAAATCACAAAGTACACTAGGGTTGAGAATCTTACCACACCCAAGGTCCAAGGAGACAAGATTAACCTTCTCCTTCAAGAGAGTTGGGTCCTATAACATCAAAGAGCCCAAAATCTCAACATCTTTGCTCATAAAACTCGAAAACAAGGCTGGAATTTCGAAGAGCAAAACGTAGCTTACCTCAAGATTAGTTGTATGGGTTTTGTAGAGCTCTCCGCGGTGAACGCGTGGCCGCAAACGGAGCGGCAATCGGAGCTCTAGATCAAAAGTTATGGTGGTTTGAAGATCAAGTGAGAGAAAGAACTTGAGAGAGTGTTCTTCCCTCCATGGCCTCCATTTTCAGCATGTGAGTGTGTTTAGTGAGGAGAGAGAATGCTGAAAACTAGGTTTTTGGTTTAGTTATGTTGGGCCAAGGGCCCACTTTGGGTCCGGTTGGCCCGGTTTGGCCCGTTCGGTCCAATCTTGATCCGAATTCCATAAAATTGGTACCGAAATTCTCGTCTCAATCCCCTCTATCACATTTAGCCATAAAAATCACATTTTAGGCCTTCTAGAATAAATTCTCATTTATGGGTTAATTAGCCGTTAATTAACCGGGTTTTACATTAGATATAATGAAAAATCAATTAAGAAGAATGGAAAATATGGAAAAGGTCATTAAGGTAGAAAAACCTATATATAAATTACAAAGTAGAAACAGAAGTCGAAGAACTAAAAGAAAAACTTAGAAGTATTAGTCTAGAAAAATTAACAATTAATACATTACAAAAGGAAGAAGAATTAGAACTAAATAAAATATCCTATAAAAGAGATTATCCTAAAACCAGAAATTATTATCCTAGACCATCACCAGTAGATGTAGGCCTAGAAGAACGCACACAATTAGTACAAAATAGTTTTTTAGGATCAAACTTAGTAGAATGGAATATAGATGGATTAAGTGAACAAGCCATTTTAGATCAAATGTGTAATATGACTATGGCTGCAACTGCCTATAAGATGAGAAAAGCCTCTGATAAAGAAGCAGCAATTATGATAACCCAAGAATTTACAGGACAATTAAAAGGTTGGTGGGATAATTTTCTCAGCCTCCAAGAAAAAGAATTAATTATTAATAGTATTAAACAAGAAGATCAGTCATCAGACACTACATCCACATTAATATATACTATTATTAAAAATTTTGTAGGAGATCCCAGTATTTTTAAAGATAGAATACAAACTCAATTAATGAATTTAAGATGTCCAACCATGTCTGATTATAGATGGTATAAAGATGTTTTTATGTCAAAAGTTATGATAAGAGATGATGCACATGCACCTTTCTGGAAAGAAAGGTTCGTAGCAGCCTTACCAAAATTATTCTCTGAAAAAGTATTACAAAAATTACAAATACAGTTTGAGACCCAGATTCCCTATAATTCATTAACTTTTGGACAATTGTATAATATAATAGTACAAACAGGTATAGAAATATGCACAGATACCAAGATACAACAGAAAATAAAACAAGAAAGTATCACAGGAAAAAGAGAGCTTGGCACTTTCTGCTATCAATATGGAATAACTCCTGAAAAAGCACCTAATGGATAGCATAAAGTTAAAAAGAAAAAATTTTATAAAAAACCTAAATATAATATAGACAAACCCCTTTATTATGAACAGAAATATCATAAAAAATTCCATAAAACCCTAAAGAAAAACCTAAATTTTCTAATAAGAAAAAACCAGTAACATGTTGGAAATGTAAAAAACAAGGACATTATGCTAATAAGTGTACGACAGAACAAAAAATAAATAAAATAGAAAATAAAGAAATTAAGCATGCTTTGACAGCTATACTAATCAATTCAGATTCAGAAGAAGAATCAAGTTATGAGGGTTCTTCTAAAACTGAAGACTATTTTATACAACAATTAGACTTTATGTCAGAAGAAAAGAGCTCAGGAGGAAATAGTGGAAAAGAGGAACAGGATAATAATAATTGTTTAGGAATAGGATTATGTAACTGTAGAAACTATGAAAAAACTGTGAATGTTTTAACTAAAGAACAAACTTTTACACTAGTCAAAATAATTGACAAGTTAGAAGATACACCATTAAGGGATGAGTTTATAAGACAATTAGCTGAATTAGTTAAAAAAGAAGAAGAAAGTAAGCAAGAAATAAGACCAATAGAAATAAAAGAAATTTATAATCGTTTTAAAAACCCACAAGAAGAAGTTTCCCTTAATTCTCTCAAAGAAGAGATAAAAAAGTTAAAAAGAGAAGTTTCAGAATTAAAACAACAAAATATTAATATGGACTACAGATTATTAAAAATAGAAGGAGAAAACATAATAAAAATCCAAGAACAATCTTTGCAAAATAACGAAGGGACTAGTAATATAACAATTCCCGAGAATTATATTAACCTAGGTACAGAAAATTATATAAATATATTAACATTATTAGTAAGTTAAAAATGGTTCACTACGATAACTTTAATAGTAGGAGAAGAAAAATTTGATTTAATAGCTATGGTAGATTCAGGAGCTGATGTTAATTGTATACAAGAAGGATTAATACCCACAAAATATTATGAGAAAACTATAGAAAGAGTCTTAATGGCAGAAAATGACAAAATGACTATAGACTATAAGTTATCTAAAGCAAAAATTTGTAATAATAGGGTATGCTTTGCCACTACATTCTTTTTAGCAAGAAATATATCTCATCAAGTTATATTAGGAAATCCTTTTACTTTATTATTATATCCCTTTAATGTCGACATCGACGGAATAACTTGTACAAGAATCCCCAATCATCCTGTCCATTTTGAATTTCTCACAAGACCAAAACAGCATGAACTCAATATGTTACAATACCTATCTACACAGGTTAGTGTAATGGAAACAGAAGTAAGACAAATTAATTGTTTGAGCCTAGAGAAATTTTACAACACTTACCGCGTCAAGTTAATATTATAGAAAGGAAGACAAGACAAATTAACTACTTAAACCAAGAAGTTACACATAAAAGAATAGAAGAACAATTACAAACTTCAAAAATACAAGATAAAATAAAAGCAATTGAAGAAAAAATTAAAAAAGAATTATGTAGTTTGAATCCCACAGCTTTTCAACATAGAAAATTACATGAAATAGTTTTACCATATGAAGATGGGTTTAATGAAAAAGATATACCAACAAAAGCAAAACCGATACATATGAACAAAGAGTATCTAGAATACTGTAAAAGAGAAATACAAGAATATCTAGATAAGGGACTAATAAGGCCTTCAAAATCACCCTGGAGTTGTACAGGCTTCTATGTGATGAAAGCATTTGAAATAGAAAGAGGTGCTCCAAGATTAGTTATCAATTATAAACCTCTAAACAAGGTATTAAAATGGATCAAATATCCTTTACCAAATAAAAGTGATTTAATTAAAAGATTAAATAAAGCAAATATCTTTTCAAAATTTGATTTAAAATCAGGATATTATCAAATTGCAGTAAAAGAGGAAGATAGATATAAAACAGCTTTTATAGTACCTTTTGGACATTATGAATGGAATGTAATGCCTCAAGGATTAAAAAATGCTCCAAGCGAATTTCAAGAAATAATGAATAATATATTTTACCCGCATATAGAATTTACTATAGTATATCTTGATGACGTATTAGTATACTCAAAAGGAATAAAGCAGCACATATATCATCTAGAAAAATTTATGGATATTATAAAAGAGCAGGGATTAGTTTTATCAGAAAAGAAAATAAAAATTTTTACAACTAAAATAAGATTCTTAGGATATGAAATTTATCAAGAAACCATAGTACCTATTAAAAGAGCTATTGAATTTGCAGATAAATTTCCAAATGAAATAACTGACAAAAAACAATTACAAAGATTTTGGGATGTTTAAATTATGTAGCAGAATTCTTACCTGGTATAAGAGTTACTTGCGAACCTCTTTATAAGAGATTAAGAAAAAATCCACCTCCATGGACAAAAGAAATGACTTCTATAATAATAAAAATAAAAAATGCAGTAAAAGAAATACCTTGCATAAGTATACTAGACCCCTCGGCTAAACTAATTGTAGAAACAGATGCATCAGAATTAGGATATGGAGGAATTCTTAAACAAATACCTCCTAATAGCTCAAAAGAACAAATAGTAAAATATCATTCAGGAATCTGGAATCAAGCTCAAAAGAATTATCCAACAGTTAAAAAAGAAATACTTGCCATAGTATTATGTGTTTCAAAATTTCAAGAAGATTTATTTAATAAAACCTTCTTAATAAGAACTGATTGTAAAGCAGCCCCAAATGTTTTAGAAAATGATGTCAAAAATTTGGTCTCAAAACAAATATTTGCAAGATGGCAAGCTATTTTATCATGTTTTGATTTTACTATTGAACATATAAAAGGAGAACTAAATTCACTCCCTGACTTTCTTACTAGAGAATTTTTGCAGGGAAAGAATGGAGCAAAAAGCAGCCTCCAGTGAAGATTATGGTCAACCTTTTGACCAAATAAAAGAAACAAAATTACCTATTACGGTTGTACCAGCAAAACAATTATCATTAAGGCCTATGACAATGTCACAGGTTGTAAAAGCAGCACCATCATCGTCATCACCTTCTAAGAGCCCTTTAATTACTGCTAATAATAAATTCACATTATTACAACCATCTGACCTCTACAATACTCAACCCTTAAAAGAACAATTTTCTTATTATGAGAAACCCAATCCTATGAAGATATTAACTATTGAAAAAGAGTGGTTCAAGAAAGACAGAAAAACCTTATACAAGACCATCTTCTCAAATACTTTCCATTATATTCCTATTAACCCACAAAAAATCCAAAAATTTTATGAATTCATATTAGTAGACACCGGATCCATTGAATTAACACATTACAAAGATTCCAACACTAAGCAGCCTATTTATTCAAAAATAAAAATTATAAAAATATTATCCTTGCAAGAGTGGGAAATACCCCCATATCAGTCTAAAAGCTTCTCATTAAAATTTGAACCTCAGAACTATACCTACTATGATTACCAAGAAGCCTGGAATCATATTTTGTTTCTATCACCAAGTCCCCATTCCTGGTTCATTTGGTTTAGAAAGGGGATATCATTACAATTTCCTAAATGGTTTCAAGCATGGTTCCAAAACTTTGGACCAATGGAAGCTTTCTTCCCAAAAGAAGCCAGTATGGCATATGAATATTTTAAAAGCAAGTCATCATTCCTACAAGAATATAAATTTATTTCATTCATAGCAGCCATGGGAATAAGCTGGATTATGACCTGGGAATATGATTCAGCAGCATATGAAGAATCTCCAAGCATACAATATCTAGTAAGAGTAATAAAAATTAAATGGTGGAACAAATATGATATAAATTTGCTAAGAAGAGCAGCTATTGATCAATGGTTAACAGCATCACAAAAGCGCCCAGCAACAACAGCCTCAAGCACCACCAAAGAACAAATAGCGTATAAAAAAGAAACTCAATTTTTAGCACAAAAGAGACAAATTATGGCAGTTTTAGCTGCAGCAACTTCAGAAGAAGATATTCAAAACTCTTTACAAGCAATACAGACCGTGCCTCTTGGAGAAGATGAAGAGGTCCAGTCCAGCCCAGCTCATTATTATCAAGACTCACAAGACCCATTTGAGATGTAACAAAGTACTGTATATGTAATCAATGTAAAAGCCCAATCATGAAAAAAAAAAGGTAAAAAGTAAAAAGTAAAAAAGTAAAAAGTAAATGTCGGCAAACAGTAAAAGCAAACAATGAATGTCGGCAAACAGTAAAAGCAAACAGTACTGTCGGCAAATAGTACCCAAATAGTCACCATTTTGGGTCTATAAATACCAAAGGCCTCACTCATTCAAGATCATCAAAAACTTGAAAGTTCAAGAAATCTCTCTACTCTTATATCTTCTTACTTTATAAATTCTCCAAATATTTGTAATCATCTTCAAGAAGTATATCAACTTTGCAAGCAATAAAAGTACAAGTTCATCTCTGTAAGCTTACTATCTTTCTTTTCTTTATTTTCTCTGTTATTGTTCTTGTAATATGAAAGAATTTCATAAAAGGCTTAAATCTTTAAAATTAGTTAGAAGAAATATGAAAACAAGAGTAATGGCAATAGATAGAAAAATAAGAGAACTAATAACTGAATCTTCGGAATTAAAAGTAGAAATAAAAAAGATGGACAAGAAAATAATAAGAACCAAAAAGCTACTACAACAAATTAAAACCAAAAAGTCAGTAAAAACCGCTAGACAAACTATTAAGAATAAACGCATTCATTATGTTAGAAGGATGCATTACTTACATGTATAAAGCATGAGACAACTTTTAGAGATAGAATCAAGAATACATGTATATAATGTTCAAAGAATGGATGGCAATCCCCAACCTACAGTATCTGTACAAGATCTAGAACCTCAACCTTTACAAGAACCTCAACCTTTACAAGAAACAAATCAACCTATAATAGCCCAACCTCAACCTTTACAAGAACCTCAACCTTTACAAGGAACAAATCAACCTATAATAGTCCAACCTTTATATATATATATATGATGAACATGATGATCAAGTAGTCTAAGTTGTTGTACATCATTGTTGTAGATTTTTTTCATCGTAAAACCTATGTTGCTGTGTATTTTATATGACATCATTTCCCTCCTCTTTCACATTAACACTATGTTTTACCAAACCCCTTGCATACTGCTCCATCCCTGAACAATTACGACAAAAATCTTTCACAATAATTACAACAAACTTAAATTTCAAACTTTTTCCCCCCAAAATCTCACCTTGTTTTTTGGGTTTTTATGCATAAAAATTAAATTAAATTTTAAAATATTATCAATACAAAATAATTTTATACTTATATTTAATTATATAATATGTAAAATTAATTATCTTACATTGATCACTTAAACAGTCGTTCAAAATAATAAATATAATTAAACAAAAATTATACCATTCCTATACTAAAATTAAACTAAAAAAATTACTGCATAAAATAATATAGGTAAATAAAAAAAGAAATTTGGTATATTTATTTCATAGGCATGCTCTCGGATCTAACGAATGAACTTTGACGAATTTAGCATTCTTTTTAGAGGTGTTTTTTTTTTAGTTCAAGCCTCCAATGTTTTTTTTTTTTTTGGTATAATCCAATATTTTATATTTTTTATGATTATATTTTTTAGTAATTTTATATTTATATGTTAAAAATCTTAATTTATTCTATATAAGTAATATATTTTTATTTTCAATATTAGAATATGAAAAAAAAAAAGAAAGGTATAGAAAAAGGTAAAGAATAAGGAAGCTAGCTAATAAAGTTGATATTGAAGTATGAATCGAAGTAATAATAATAATAGCCGTCCATTTCTTTATGTATGTATGGGAAAAAGTTGATTGAGACAATAATAATAAAAGAGTAGTTCTTCTTCCCATTATTGTCTCAAACGGCTATTATTATTATTACTTCCATTCATACTTCAATATTAACCTTATTCTCTCTCTCTCATCTTAGTTAATCCTATAAGGATAATTTAGTTTTTTTTTAAATTATTTATATGGGGTATGTTAATAATTTAATTTTGGTATTTTAATCAATTAATTAACCTTAAAATGGAAGTTACTATTCTTTTTAAAATAAAAAATTATTTAATTTTTTTAAAATATTAATAAAAAAGATACAATTAGTCTTTAATTAACAATGTCCAAAAATCATTAGTGTTTTAGCACATCCAACTAGTCCTTTTATAATTAGAACAATTTGAAGGCCAAATATTATAAATTTACGCTTTTTATAGAGAGCTAATAAAAGTCACAAAATTAGAATATATTATCCTAGTCCTTCAAGAACCAGCTTTAAATTTCTCTACAATAAATAATACAAGATTTCAAAATCCAACAAGTTTTAGAAAATCCCAACAAGTTTTAGAAAAACAGCCTCTCAAAGGTTTTGTAGATTTTGCAATCGGAATGGTCACTTTCCTATTCAATGTTTTTTCATTGAAAGAATGCATGATTGAAAACAAAGTTTATAAAATTGTTTGTGATTACAATGGCTTGAGACAAAGAAGATGGTTTGACGTCAAAGAATCCAAAAAGATTTGGATACCTAAGGTCAATTGAGATTTTTTTTGTAGGTTTGCCTAGCATCCAAACGAAAGGACAATATGTGGTATATGGATAGTGGATGTTCTAGGCATATGACCGGAAAAGCAACCTTCTTCATTATGCTTGATGAATATGATGGAGGGTTTGTCACTTTCGGCGATAATGGTAAAGGAAAGATAGTGGCCATTGATAAAGTTGGTAAGAGCTTTTCTTCTTTCATAAATGATGTTTTACTTGTTGATGGGTTGAAACACAATTTACTAAGCATCAGCCAATTATGTGATCTTGGATATGAAGTCATTTTTAGGAAATTAGATTGCTTAGTTATTTGTGAAAAATCTGGAAAAATTTTGCTTGAAGCTAAAAGGTACAATAATGTGTATGAACTGACTTTTGAGGACTTAAAAGATCAAAAAGTGACATGCTTTACATCACTTGAATCTGAAAAATAGCTTTAGCATAAGAAAATAGGTCATGCAAGCATGTACCAAATTTCTAAACTTGTTAAGAAGAACCTAGTGAGAGAAATTCCTAATATCAAATTTGATAAGGATATTACTTGTGATGCTTGTCAACTAAACAAACAAGTAAAATCTTCTTTTAAACCTAAAGATGGAATCCCCACTAAAAGGCCATTAGAAATATTGCATATTAATCTTTTTTATCCCACTAGAACTCAAAGTTTAGGAGGTAAATATTATGGTTTGGTGGTGGTGGATGACTACTCTAGATTCGGTTGGGTACTCTTCCTTGCTTATAAGAATGATGCTTTCCGTACTTTTTCAACTCTTTGCAAAAAGATTCAAAATGAAAAAGATTTAAAAATTGCCCATTTAAGAAGTGATAATGGAAAAGAATTTGAAAATCATGATTTTGAAAAATTCTGTGACGATTTTGAAATTGCTCATAACTTTTCATGTCCTAGAACTCCTCAGCAAAATAGAGTAGTTGAAAGAAGGAATAGAAGCCTTCAAGAAATGACTAGGGCTATGCTTTGTGAAAATGATGTTCCTAAATTTTTGTGGGCTGAAGCTGTAAATACAGCATGTTATATTTTGAATAAGACTATCATTAGAAAGGGTTTAAAGAAAACTCTTTATGAGCTATGGAAAGGAACCCCTCCTAATCTTAAGTATTTTCACATTTTTGGATGCAAATATTTTGTGCTTAACAATAAAAAAAATCTTGGAAAATTTGATCCAAAATCCTATGAAGGAATGTTTGTTGGATACTCCACCACTAGCAAAGCATATAGAATTTATCTCAAGGAATATAGGACCATAGAGGAATCCATACATGTGTCCTTTTGTGAAACTAATTCAATTCCCGGTGCCCTCTTAGATGATGATACAGGAAGTGAAGCTGAAGTGAACCATCAACCAAGTCAAGAAAGTCCCAACATTGTCCCAAGTGAAGAACCTGTCCATCCAAAAATGTCTCATCAGGATGGAGGAGACATTTCAGTTTTGTCTCCTGAACAAGCAAAAGAATCCTGAATAGAACAGTCAGCTGAAGCTCATCAAGTCAGAACCTTACCTCATAAGCCAAAAGAATGGAAGTTTTTGAAGGGTTACCCCCATGACTTTATCATTGGTGATCCTTTCCAAGGCGTCAACACAAGATCCTCAAGCAAGAAGCAATTGGATCAAAGCAATGTTGCTTTCTTGTCCCAAACGGAGCCTCTCAATGTGAAGCAAGCTCTTGAAGACCCCTCTTGGGTCAAAGCCATGGAAGAAGAGCTAGCTCAATTCGAAAAGAATGAGATTTGGACACTTGTACCTAATCCCAATGGTAAGAAAGTAACCGGTATAAAGTGGATCTTTAAAAATAAATTGCGTGAGAATGGTAGTGTTGTTCGTAACAAGGCTAGATTAGTGGCCCAAGGTTACGATCAAGAAGAAGGTATTGATTTTGATGAGTCTTTTGCTCCGGTAGCAAGAATGGAAGCAATTAGATTGCTTTTTGCCTATGCTGCCCATAAAGGTTTTAGAATGTTCCAAATGGATGTTAAATATGCTTTCTTTAATGGCTTTATAGATAGAGAAGTATTTGTGGCACAACCCCCCGGTTTTGAAAATAAAGAATTTTCAAATCATATTTTTAAACTTTCAAAGGCTCTTTATGGCCTTAGGCAAGCTCCAAGAGCTTGGTATGAAAGGCTTAATGCCTTCTTGTAAAACCCGGTTAATTAACGGCTAATTAACCCATAAATGAGAATTTATTCTAGAAAGCCTAAAATGTGATTTTTATGGCTAAATGTGATAGAGGAGACTGAGACGAGAATTTTGGTACCAATTTTATAGAATTCGGACCAAGATTGGACCAAACGGGCCAAACCGGGCCAACCGGACCCAAAGTGGGCCCTTGGCCCAACATAACTTAACCAAAACCCTAGTTTTCAGCACTCTCTCTCCTCATTTGTTACACACACAAGCTGAAATTAGAGAGAAAGGGAGGAAGAACACTCTCTCAAGTTCTCTCCCTTGGTTGATCTTCAAACCATCATAACTTTTGATCTAGAGCTCCGATTGCCGCCCCGTTTGCGGCCACGCGTTCACCGCGGAGAGATCTACAAAACCCATATAATCAATCTTGAGGTAAGCCACGTGTTGCTGTTCGAAATCTCAGCCCTTATTTTCGAGATTCATGGGTGAAATGTTGAGATTTTGGGTTCTTTGATGTTATAGGACCAAACTCTCTTGAAGGAGAAGGTAAATCTCGTCTCCTTGGACCTTGGGTGTGGTAAGATTCTCAACCCTAGTGTATTTTGTTGCTTTATGATGCTTGGGTTTTGAGATGTTGTGTATGGGTATGATGGTTGTGGCTTAGGTTGTGTATGTGTGGATATTGGAACTTGATTGGTGATTTTGAAAAGCTTGGAAAGGGTTTGGTGGTGAAAAATCTGTTCTTGGAGGTGTTGAGGCCTTGAGAGCTTGTGGATAAGTGGTTTGGAAGTGCTCCAGTGGAGCTTGGGAAATTCGGCTAAGGTATGGTTTCGGTTTCCCGTATCTAATATGTAATGTGGTAGGAAATACTTAGGCTAGAGGCCCTAAGATAGGCATTGAATGGTTGATGTTGTTAAATGATTGAGATATATGATGTGGTCATATATGTGATGATGATTATTGATGCCTTAATGGTATGATGTATGAGAAGTATGCATGTTGTGATATATGCTTGATGATTGGTTATGGTTGAATTGTGGGTTGAACCATGTTGATGGTGAATATGATATTGATTATGTATAATGATGGTTAATTGGAATTGGTGTTGTTGAAAATTGGCATGAGGAATAGTATATGATATGTCAATATGTTTGGGTTTGAGCCACTTGGGTGAAGTGGGGTAAAATGATGAGATAGTGATTTTGGTAAATTGTGATAATGTGTCAATGTGTGAGTTGAGGAGGCTTGACATTGAATTTGACACATTTTGATTGATTTCAAAGAAAAGGGGATGAAATTGGCATGTTTTGATTGATTTTAAAAAGAGTTGAAAATGGTTTGTTTTGAAAATGGCATATTGTGGTTTTGTATGAAAATATGGTTTTTGGGCATACTTTGACGGGACATAACTTGGACTACGGATCTCCGTTTTGTACCAAATCTGTTTAGAAATGAAATTGGATCCGGGATGTCCATACCGTTCGAAGAACGGGTGAAAAACGATTTAAAATGAGGAAGTTATGTCCGTTGGAAGATGGGGGTGTAAATCTGTGAAATTCTGCAGCTTTTAACTTAGAAAATTTTTAGCAGAATGACCCCTTGCGCGTGGGCGCACCTGGCGCGTACGCGCCGATCTTCCGAGAAGTGCCATCCACGCGTACGCGTGATGTGCGCGGGCGCTCCGATTGTGCTGCACCCAATGCCCAGCCATTTTCCAGAGAGTTATGCCAGAACTGTGCCAGTGTTGTGCCTGGGGCACGAGAACACCCGCGCGTACGCGTGGTTGACGCGTGCGCGTCGATTGGCAAATTTGTAATCCACGCGTTAGCGTGCATGACGCTTGCGCGTCGATGAGTTTTTGAGGCCATCCACGCGTGCGCGTGGAGTGCGCGTACGCGTGGCCCTGTTTTCATCCCAAAGTTGATTTTTGAGTTTTAAAAGCCAAATCTCATACTTTTAAGCCTCCGATCTCACCATTTATGTCTTAAATCATTATGGCATGCCTAGCTATTAAAAAGGGGCTAGTGAATGAGTTAACTTGCGAGTGAAGCAAGGGAAGTATGAATGATCAATGAGGATCAAGATGATTATGCGAGATGCGGAGGATGGTGGTGGAAGTGCTTGTTATGCCATGGGCCGAAAGGCTGTAATTGTTAATGAAATGGCTGGTTATGGATTTAACCGTGAGCCGGAATAGCTGTGTATGCTATGAATGTTGGCTGGTTATGGATTTAACCGTGAGCCGGAATAGCTGTGTATGCTATGAATATTGGCTGGTTCTGGACTGAATCGTGAGCCGGATGGCTGATATGGATGTTGATCCATGGATGAGGATTCATGCATGTTTATGCTGAATTATTGATAATTGTGATTTGCACTTCCACTATCGGAGATACGAGTTTCCCTGGGTAGTAGCAGTGGCTAGCCACCACGTGCTCCAGGTTGAGACTTGATACTCTGGTGACCCTATGTCGTAAGTGTGGCCGGGCACTGTGAAAGACCCGGATGAGCTCGCCCCCGAAATATTCACCAGTGAGGGTGATGGATATGGATCATGTTTATGATCAAGTTTATAACGAGTATAACTCGAGTTGGGGATGCGCGACAGAGGGACAGTCCAATGGTTAGCGACCAGGACTTGTCGGGTTGGCTCTATAACCGACAAGATGATATCATCAGCCACTAGGGACAGGCATTCATCATATGCATACTATGTGAATTGTTTGAGATTGCCTATTTGACTGCATATTACTTGCTAATTGTCTAAATGTCTTAACTGCTCCTATTTGTATATTCTTTGTCTGATATAACTGTGTTTGTTACTTTATACTCCTGCTGGTGGTTGGGAGGTGAGAAGGAATTGGAAAGGGAAGTATTAGTTAGACTGAAGAATCTTTAGTCAGATGCCCTTATATGGTTTAGCTTGTTTATAAGCTTTGATATTATCTGGAGGAAGTTCTAGGATTGCCTTTGGCTTTCCTCTATTATTATGTATTATATATGTGAAAGCTGTTACCATGCTGGGGACCTCTGGTTCTCACCCATGCGGATTTTGTGGTTTTCAGATGCAGGACGTGAGGTTTCCCGCTGAGGCATGCTGGAGACTTCTAGATTTGCGAAGATCCTTTGTTCTCGGGGCTATGTTTTGGTTTATATGTTTTGCTTAGATACTCTTATCTCCATTAAATAATACAAACTGTGATGACTCCTCTTATGGGAGAATTTGGAGAATAGGTTTTATGTATTTGTGTCCCTTTGGGTTTCCTTTGGGGTTTTCCTTATTTTATCATCTGTATATACTGCTATGCTCGGACCGGTTATCTTCGCAGCCGGATCTTGAGTCTTGATATTCCTGTTTTTGACACTCCTTTGTATATATATAATCTCGCGTTGGTTATCCTTGTTCGTTACATTATCGATCGGAGTGTTGCGCTTTCGAGTTGCGATTTTTTTGTTTACCCCTTTTTCTACAAAGGCTCCTAGTTATAATCAATCATTCATACTACTATACATACTAAATTTTTATTTTTAGAGGTCGTAATACCTTGCCATCTCTGAATTATGACTTAAGCATAAGGCTCTGTATGGTAGGGTGTTACACTTCTTATTGGAAAATCACTTTCAAAGGGGTACTACCGATACGACTTTATTTATCAAAGAATCTAATGATGATATTCTTCTTGTTCAAGTTTATGTGGATGATATAATATTTGGATCGGCCAATGAATCCTTGTGTGAAGATTTTGGAAAACCCATGACTAGTGAGTTTGAAATGAGTTTAATGGGAGAACTAACTTTCTTTCTTGGTCTCCAAATTAAACAAACTCCTAGCGGCATCTTCATTCACCAAGGAAAATATGCTAAGGAATTAATCAAGAATTTTGGCCTTGAAAATTCCAAACCTATGCGAACACCTATGCATCCAAATACTAAACTTGAAAAGGATGAAAGTGGCAAAGATGTGATGAAACACGGTATAGAGGAATGATTGGCTCACTTATGTATCTTACATCCTCTAGACCAGACATTGTTCAAAGTGTGGGTGTATGTTCAAGGTTTCAATCTCACCCAAAAGAATCCCATCTTTCGGCAGTTAAAAGAATCATTAGATATATTAAGGGAACATGTGATTATGGCTTATGGTATCCTAAAACTGATGACTTTTGTGCAGTAGGATTTTGTGATGCAGATTATGTGGGAGATCAGGTGGATAGAAGGAGCACATCCAGAATGTGTTGTTTCCTTGGAAACTCACTAAACATGTGGTCAAGCAAGAAACAAGCCATAGTTGCTCTATCCACAGCTGAAGCTGAATATATATCTGCCTCTGCTGTTGTTCTCAATTAATTTGGTTCAAAACTCAGTTGAAGGATTATAAATTGAAAATCAATAGCATACCTTTATTTTGTGACAATATGAGTGCAATAAATATTTCAAAAAATCCTGTTCTGCACTCTAGAACTAAGCACATTGAAGTTAGATATCATTTTATTAGAGAACATGTGCAAAAATGTACTATTGATATTCAATTTGTGAAATCCGAAGAACAACTTGCAGATATATTCACTAAACCTTTGTGTGAGATAGGTTCTGTTCATTGAGGAACAGTTTGGGTATGTTGGATTTGAATTCTGTTGATAAATTGTGATTTTTGAATGAATCTGTTTGTTTTGTCTCGTAGAAAGCCAGGAGACAAATCTGGATGTGAGATGGTCAAGCCATGAAACAGGGGGAGAATGACCTAGGTGTTAGTAGACATGGGCCCAACCAATTTTTCTGACCCACTCCATGACTTTGGCCCATTTTGAGTCCTTCATCAATTTTAAAATAATTCTTTTTGGGAAGTTATCACATCATATCTTGAGGGGGGAGTATATGTCATATCAAATATTTTCTCTTACTCCTTCCCTTGAATCAAGGAAAAGATCTTTCAGTTACTTATCTGATTTTAAAATTTCCTTGTTGATAACCGATTGTTGAGTTAAGAAATTAACTAAATTAATTAATGATGACAAACATTATTTTTGAGCAAAATAAATAATTAGTGTTGATTAATTATATCTACTAATTAACTAATTGTTTATTGTTGCAGGCCAAATGGTAATAGCCCAAATGGAATAAAAGGCATTCAGCAAAGAATATTGGGCTGAAAGCAAAATAAAAAGCCCAAGCAAAAGCAAAGGAAGAAGCCAAAGAAATCAGATGGGCCAAACGGGTTACATGATCCAAACCCGAATTGATTTTCATTTCCCACCATAATGCTCCAACCAAAGCAACGTTCTTCTTCCTTCTAATCAAGTCACATCAAGATTTCAGAAAAAGCAAGAAAGAGAAAGAGAAGAAAAGCTTCTTCCATAAGCCATTAACCAAAGAAGTAAGAGAGAGAGAGAGTTGAAGCTTGAAGCACAGAAGCTAAAACAGAAATCCTAAGCTAAATCAAGCTTAAGAAAGGTAAACCATATCATCTTGCATGAATCAGATCTTCATCCTTTTCTTCCCTACTCTCTGCTGCTATCCGAAAATGGCTGTGAAGGGAAAATTGCTATCTGCCCTATTCTGCTGTGCATCTACGGTCTTAATCAAGACTTGGGGACCAAGTTGGTATTCAAGGGTTCAGATTTTAGATGACCATTGGAAAACAAGTTCAGTTACATATTCATGGCTTTCGGTCAAGTTGAAAAAGTCAGAAGGAAAGGTTCCAATTTGATGATTGAAAAGAAAAAGTGAATCTGTGGTTGTGAAGCTCAAGGCTCAAGATGTTGACCTTGGAGGAAGAACCAAGGAACATGCAGGGAGATAAAAGAAGAGCTTGCTGTTCATTCAAGGTAAGGAGAGAAAACCAGAGTTTGAAAAGTTGAGTTCTGTAAAGTATTCCCTGTGAAGTTCCCTACTTGGACAATGCTCTCTATCAAAGAGCATTCTGCCAACACTGAAGAACAAATTCAGAGGTTTGCAAAGCTGGTTTTCACATAGTTAGAGGCTGTTGATGAAGTCAATCTCCTTCATGTTTTTCTGATTGTAATGTACTTTTCTAAGCTTATCTTTCTGTAATTTCTTGAGAGAAAAGGCAAAGTGAGAAAGCTTAAGAAAAAGCCATGAGTGAAAAGGTTGAGAGATACACTTGAGAGAAAAGCCTAGAGTTAATTTTCAGATTTCTTTAGGTTGGTTAATTGTCTTGTATCTTGTACTTGTTTGGTTTCCCTTTCTTAGTTGGGTTAGCACTAAGAGAAGATAGTTAGGTGTTAGCTAGCCAATGTCAAGTTAGGCTAGAACTTGAGTGTGAAATTGGTGTATGTAATACTGTTAACTATAGTGAATTCTTCCATATTTGTGGAGGAGACTGGATGTAGGTTGCATAGCACAAAGCAACCGAACCAGGATATATGCTGGTGTTAGCTTCCTCTTCTCTGTCATGTTCTGTTTTCTGTTTTTCATGACAAAAATAAATTGTCTCATAAATTTCCGCTGCTGAGTTCAACAGAATCAGATTCGTAGCTCTGCTTAAAAAGGGTCAAAACAGCAACTGTAAAAGGAAGGCTTCAACGGGAAGAAGAATATTCCTACTGGAAAGAAAGGATAAGGATCTTCATCCAATCCATTGACTACAACCTATGGAAGATCGTTGTGAGCGGTCCAAAGATCCCAACAAAATAAGTGCTGATGGAGTGGTGACTCCAAAAGAAGAATGGAATGAAGAGATAAAAAGAAGATAGAGCTGAATGCTAAAGCAATCCTTCTTTGTGCTATCAGCTTTGAAGAATACCGGAAGGTGTCTAGATGCAAGACAGCCAAAGAAATCTGGAAAAAACTCCAGGTTACACACGAAGGCACCAAACAAGTCAAAGAAACGAGGATTGATATGCTGCGAAAAGAGTACGAGATGTTCAGCATGAAGGATGGAGAAAGCATTGATGAAGCATTTGAGAGATTCTCAATCATAATCAAGAACCTTGATGCTATGGGTACAAACTATGCAGAACAACCTTAGTGAGAAAACTCCTTAGAAGCCTCACAAAGAGTGGAAAACACTGCCACTGTCCTAACCGAAAGTAACAACATAAGTCCCGTAACCTATGATGAGCTGAGAGAAAAAACTCCTTGCCTATGAAGCCACACACACACACACAGACTCAAAGAAAGGGAATAGCCTTAAAGTCACAAATAGAACCGAAAGAGAGTGAGTCTAGTGATGGTATTTCAGATGACGAACTTTTGTTTTTTGCTAGGAGATTTAGAAGGATGATGAAGAACAAGGGCAAATACAAGGGTTCAAGTTCAAAGGAGCACAAGATGGACTTGAGCAAAGTGACGTGCCATCATTGCAAGGAGGCTGGACACTTCAAATCAAACTGTCCAAAGCTCAAAAAGGAAGACAAAGGGAAGAAGGAAGGAAGAGAGTACTCATGGCAGCTTGGGAAGATCTTGAGAATGACTCAAATGAAGAAGAAGAATCTGAAGGGATGACAAGACTGTTTCATGCTGGAAACAACAATCTTGATGAGGTAAATTACTATGATTTGACCATTAGGACTTGCATGCTATTATGATCTCACTTTAAATACCTCAAAACTGCTTGATAATACAATGGTGCAGATCTGAAAGAGATGTGTTAAGAGCTGAAAATGAATTTTAAAAGAAAAAGTAAAGGAAACTGAATGCTTTGGACATCATTGAAGAAAACAGATTTTTAAAATGAACTTGAAAAATTAAGGAAGCACATTGTGGATCCTTCTCATGAGTTAATTGCTGAAAAAATGAAAGATTAAATGATTTGATTAAAAGACTGAATGGTGACTTGGCAAAATTTGCACAAGGATCTAGTAACTTGGACAAATTACTTGCAAGTCAAAGACCATTATTTGAAAATCTGGTTTAGGCTACATAGCCAAGGAAGATGCTGTTTCCAACACTTCCTATAAAATTTGTGGCCTCTTTCAAATACTAATCCATAAATAAATCAGGTATCGGATATGTTTCCACTGTGAAGAAAAATCTGATGAAGAATACATAAATGAAACTGAATTTCACCAAGAATGGTCCGAGTTCAAACCGACCAGGTTTGGGCTATGTTTCGAAAAATGAGGTTGATTTCAAGAAACCACCATTTTACAACAAAACCTCTATTCGAAAGGCAATAATGTTCAAAAAAATTCAGGTAAAAATACTTTTGCAAAGAGGAATAACTTTAATAAAAATCAGTTGTTAAAAGAAATGCATCTCCTCCAAAAACCAGAAAATTTCAAAGCTTTAATCATTTCAAGCAATATAACTCACCTCAATTTCAGCGGCACACATCAGAAAATCATTGTGTTAATTGCAAGAAATTTGGTCACTCATATGCACAATGCTTCATTAAAAAGAGAGTTGTAGGAAACAAAGTTTACAATGTTGTTGTGATTTCAATGCTCTTGGGCAACCAAGATGGATTAACTTCAAAGGATCCAAATTAATTTGGATACCTAAAGCTACTTGAAACTCTTCATGCAGATTTGCCTAGCATCCAAGAACAAAAACATGTGGTACATGGATAGTGGATGTTCAAGGCACATGACTGGAAGGTCAACTTACTTTATCAAAATGAAGTATGATGGAGGTTTTGTGACCTTTGGAGATGATGGTAAAGGTAAAATCATTGCTGTTGGAAAAGTAGGTAATGAGCAATCTACTTTCATTGATGATGGGCTTTTGGTATGTAGTTTAAAACACAATCTTTTGAGCATAAGTCAGCGTGTGATTTAGGATATTTAGTTGTTTTCAAAAGGCTTGAATGTTGTGTTGTAAATGAAAAGACAATGAAGTGATGTTTGTTGCCAAGCGTTTCAATATGTATGGACTTACTCTTGATGAACTAAAGATCAAAATGTAGCTTGTCTCCACTCTAAAGATTCTGAAAAGTGGTTATGGCATAAGAGATTGGGATGCAAGTATGTTTCAAATAAACAACTTGTAAAGAAAGAATAGTAAGAGGTCCTTTGATAAAGTTTGACAAAGACATCACTTGTGATGCTTGCCAAATGGGAAAACAAACAAAAAGTTCTTTTAACCAAAGGAAGACATCTCTACTAAAAGACCACTTGAATTGCTACATTGATTTATTCGGTCCAACAAGAACTCAAAGCCTAGGTGGTAAACATTATGGTTTAGTAATTGTGGATGACTATACTAGATTTGGTTGGGTTTTATTTCTTGCACACAAAAATGAAGCCTTTTCGGCCTTTGAACCTTTTGCAAGAAAATTCAAAATGAAAAGGATTTAAAATCTCTTCTATAAGAAGCGATCATGGAACTGAATTTGAAAATAATTTGTTTGAATCCTTTTGTGAGGAATATAGAATATCTCACAACTTCTCTTGTCCAGGACACCACAACAAAATGTGTTGTTGAAGAAGAAATAGAAGCATACAAGAGATGACAAGAGCTATGCTTTGTGAGAGTAATGTTCCAAAATTCCTTTGGGCTGAAGCGGTTAACACGGCTTGCCACATTTTGAATAGAACAATCATAAGGAAATTTTTGAAGAAAACCCCTTATGAACTTTGGAAAGGCTACCCACCAAACTTAGATTTTGCACATCTTGGATGCAAATGTTTTGTTTTAAACAACAAAGAAAATTTGGGAAAATTTGATCCAAAGGCTTATGAGTGCTTTTTGTAGGATATTCCCAACTAGTAAAGCATATAGGGTTTATCATCAAGATGCTAGAATTATTGAAGAGTCATACATGTTACATTTTGTGATACTAACTTGGTGCAAAGCATTTTGGAAGATGTGTGATGCAGGAAATCAAGCTCAAAAGGATGATGAAGCTGCTCAGAATCATGGAAAAGAACTCTGGACAAGCTGAACCAGAAACAGCAAATGCTGAAAATTCAAGAGACAATTCCATTTGTCATGAATCTGAAGGAAATTCTGCAGACAGCAGCATACAGAATCCATTGGTGACGAATCTGCCTCCAAGTCCACCAGACCTCGTGAATGGAGATTCTTGAAGAATTATCCTGAAGAATTTGTAATTGGGGACGTCTCTCATGGAGTGCAAACAAGGTCTTCCAGAAAGGCAAATGAAGGTTCAAACATTGCTCTCTCACAAATGGAGCCTCAAAACGTCAAGGAAGCCTTAGTGACCCCTCTTGGATCAAGGCTATGGAGGATGAGCTTCTTGAGTTTGAAAAGAACCAAGTGTGGAGTTGGTTCAAGGCCAAGTGGAAGAAAGTGACCGTCACCAAGTGGATATTCCGGAACAGTTGGGAGAATGGTAGCATTGCAAGGAACAAGCAAGGCTAGTGGCACAAGGATATGACCAAGAAGAAGGAATTGACTTTGATGAATCCTTTGCCCCTTTGCCCGAATGGGAAGCCATAAGACTTCTTGGCTTATGCTGCATTTTGTGGTTTTAAATTATCAAATGGATGTGAAATGTGCATTTTTAAATGGTGTGATAGATAGAGAAGTATATGTGGAGCAGCCTCCTGGTTTTGAAAATAAAGAGCATTCTGATTATGTTTTAAATTATCTAAAGCTCTCTATGGTTTAAGACAAGCTCCTAGAGCTTGGTATGAGAGACTTAGCTCTTTCTTTTGAAAAATGGTTTTCTAAGAGGGCACCACTGATACAACTCTATTTATCAAGAATTCTAATTCTTTTATTCTAGTCCAAATATATGTTGATGACATTATTTTGGATCAGCAAATGAATCCTTTGTACTGAATTGGAAAGCTCATGACAAGTGAATTTGACATGAGTATGATGGGTGAACTTAATTTTTTTCCTTGGGCTACAGATTAAACAAACTGAAAATGGTATTTTCATTCATCAAGAAAAGTATGCCAGGAATTAGTTAAGAAATTTGGTCTTGAAAATGCCAAAACCATGGGACTCCCATGCACCCTAATTCTAAATTGGATAAGGGAGAAAATGAGAAAGATGTTGATGAGACTAGGTGAAAATGCCAAAACCATGGGAAACTCCCTGCACCTAATTCTAAATTGGATAAGGGAGAAAATGAGAAAGATGTTGATGAGACTAGGTATAGAGGGATGATTGGTTCTCTTATGTACTTAACCTCCTCTAGACCCGATATTGTGCAAAGTGTTGGATTGTGTTCTAGGTTCCAATCCAAACCTAAGGAGTCACATCTTTCTGCAGTTAAAAGGATCATTAGATATGTTCATGGCACATCCAACTTTGGTCTGTGGTATCCTCAAACTAATAATTTTTCTGCAGTCGGTTATTGTGATGCAGATTTTGCTGGTGATAGAGTTGATAGAATGAGCACTTCTGGTTTATGTTGCTTCCTTGGAAAGTCCTTAAATGTGTGGTCAAGCAAGAAGCAACCAACAGTGGCATTATCCACTGCGGAGGCTGAGTATATAGCTGCTTCTTCTTGTTGTTCTCAGCTTTTATGGTTAAAAACACAGCTTGCTGATTACAAATTAAATGCTGAAAAAATTTCCTTATTGTGTGATAATATGAGTGCCATCAATATTTCTAAAAATCCAGTTTTGCACTCTAGGACCAAGCATATTGAAGTGAAATTTCACTCTATAAGAGAACATGTCCAAAAGGGGGATATTTGCATTCAATTTGTTAAATCAGAAGAACAATTAGCAGATATTTTCACAAAACCATTAGCTGAGGATAGATTTTGCATGCTTAGGAATTGTCTAGGAATTTTGAGTTATGATTCCTTGTTTGAAAAACACTGATGTATTTGCTGGAGCCTTTTTGTCTCATAAACAGGCATGAGACAATTCTGGGCAAGTGATGAACGGTTTCATCTAGTCAGTGTGATTTGGGCTTATTTCAAGTAAATATCAATCTGAGTCAACCTCATTATTCAGATCAAGAGTGGTCCAAGTGTGTTTCATTGATTTCATACCACCTCAAGGCCCAAATGTGAATGTTACAATCTTGTTTGTTTTTCTTTTGTGTATCATTAAAGGCTTTAACTAAAAGTTCGGTGGCCCAAAAGTTTTTTTTCAGGAAAATTTAAATTTGGCCGAAAAAAGGTTTCAGGTTAAATTTGTTGTTTTCAATTTTTTAAAATCAAATAAAATCTTTCTTTTATGAGGTCATGTCTTGTCAAGTCTTTTCAAATGGTGATGCAGTTGCATGGTTTTGGAAACTTGCTTTTGGGTACGGTTACCAACACTCCCTCTCTTCCCTCCATAACTTCTCCTCAACCCTTCGGTTTCTTCCCTCTCACACCACTATGAGGAAGAAAGTCATTGCAAAAAGGGCTCCTCGTGAAAAGATATACAAACTGCCCACAAAACCTTCCACTCGCTCTCAAGACCAAAACCTTTACACCTTCTCCTTTCCTCCAACCTCTCCTCCTCGGTGTGACCCCATGGCACGAACCAAGACTACTCCAAGGTTCCCTGCCTCTGCCAACCTACTCCACCACCAAGGCAACGCCTTCCAAACCTGCCTCCTCAAAACCTTGCTCTTCAAAGCCACCCTCATCCAAAGGGAAGCGTCCGGCGACGGAGGAACCTGTTCCCGAGCCACAACAACCCAGGGCAAGGTCAGTACCTGTGCGTTCACGAGAGGTAAAGCTCGAGTTCCTCTCTCATCTGTTAGAGAACCTGAAGTTGATCCTTTTGCTCACAAATCACACATATGACTTCTCACTCTGATTTTAACCCCCATCGTTTCAAATCTGCCATGAACCACGATTTCTATGATGGAGTTATTAGTAGTACTCTATGTCAATCTTTTCTGGCTGACTTACCTGATTTGAAAGAAAGGTTTTCCTTTTGTTGCAAACTTGGAATTTTTAGACTGGAATCACCTTTTTGACATCAAAAACCTGTATATCCTCAGTGGTCAAGAATTTTATGCGAACATGACTTATCATGAAGGAAGTGTGCATTCTTATGTTAAGGGCAGACATCTTTTTAAATAATGAAACTGTCAGTGATGCATTGAAGTACTGATGTTGGGCCTTGTGCTTACACTTCGTTAAATGGGATGAAGGTGTTGGAATTTCTTATCTAGATGCATTGGCTCACATTTGTGAAATGTTTCTTTAATTGATGGAATCACACCCACACACAAAGCCCTAGGATATGAACGTGCTCAATTACACCGCATTGTCAACCACATTTTGATTCCTCAAAGTGGTTCATATCAAAGGGTTTCTTACACTGACACACTTGTTTTATATCCCTCATTACAAAAACAGAAATATCTTTTGCATACTTGATGGCTAGATACATGTTTGACTCTGTTCGAAGTACAAAAGATAAAGCACTTCCTTATGGCATGTTTCTAACTTGCATATTTGAGTATTTTGGTGTTGACTTTGACCAATGAGACATATGAAAATAGACATTCATACCTAAAGGGGGGTGGTTCAGTGAAACAGAACAAAGGACCCACTAGATCTGAAAGAGTCGTACTAGATGATGAGGATGAAGAATGTGTCCATGAGGATTCTCCTGCTCCTTCCACCGAGGGTACTTCCATTTCCACTGGGAAGAAATCCACTCTGCTGAATGTGGTCAAGGATGTAGCTCAAGAGTTTGTGTCTCAATCAAATCATGATTGCCTTGAGCAAGGAACAAAGGAAGTTAGCTAGCAAGCATGAGAACTTTCTGAGAAATCAAGGGATAGAGTGGCTGTACTCATGACTTCATTGATAACCTTAACAATGATGAGGACATTACCACTGATGTTGAAGAGGATGCTGCCGGAAGGAGATGGTTCAGGGTTTGAATTGATGTTTTTGTTGATCCTTTGAGTCGTCCACCCTTGATGACAAAAGGGGGAGTAAGGATTAAGGATGGTATTTTTTGATGTTGATGCAGCTACTAGCTACTAGTAGTTCATTCGAATCCTTGTGCTGCCCTTGTGCTGCTAACATACAATTAATGATAGGATGATTAAAGTGATATTGCTCTTTTGATAACCCTTGTACAAGATATATTGTACATAACTCTTTATCATGCTTTCTTTAAACAATGTGAAACAGGGATAAAGAGGAAAGCATGAATTCAGGGGGAGCTACTGTTGAAAAGGATAGGGGGAGCAACATAAAATCAAAGGGAGTTTTCTAAACCTAACTCAAACTTATTTTCTTTTGATTATTGCTTAAATTATGTTTGTCATCAAGGGGGAGATTGTTGAGTTAAGAAATTAACTAAATTAATTAATGACAAACATTATTTTTGAGCAAAATAAATAATTAGTGTTGATTAATTATATCTACTAATTAACTAATTGTTTATTGTTGCAGGCCAAATGGTAATAGCCCAAATGGAATAAAAGGCATTCAGCAAAGAATATTGGGCTGAAAGCAAAATAAAAAGCCCAAGCAAAGCAAAGGAAGAGCCAAAGAAATCAGATGGGCCAAACGGGTTACATGATCCAAACCCGAATTGATTTTCATTTCCCACCATAATGCTCCAACCAAAGCAACGTTCTTCTTCCTTCCAATCAAGTCACATCAAGATTTCAGAAAAAGCAAGAAAGAGAAAGAGAAGAAAGCTTCTTCCATAAGCCATTAACCAAAGAAGTAAGAGAGAGAGAGTTGAAGCTTGAAGCACAGAAGCTAAAACAGAAATCCCAAGCTAAATCAAGCTTAAGAAAGGTAAACCATATCATCTTGCATGAATCAGATCTTCATCCTTTTCTTCCCTACTCTCTGCTGCTATCCGAAAATGGCTGTGAAGGGAAAATTGCTATCTGCCCTATTCTGCTGTGCATCTACGGTCTTAATCAAGACTTGGGGACCAAGTTGGTATTCAAGGGTTCAGATTTTAGATGACCATTGGAAAACAAGTTCAGTTACATATTCATGGCTTTCGGTCAAGTTGAAAAAGTCAGAAGGAAAGGTTCCAATTTGATGATTGAAAAGAAAAAGTGAATCTGTGGTTGGTGAAGCTCAAGGCTCAAGATGTTGACCTTGGAGGAAGAACCAAGGAACATGCAGGGAGATAAAAGAAGAGCTTGCTGTTCATTCAAGGTAAGGAGAGAAAACCAGAGTTTGAAAAGTTGAGTTCTGTAAAGTATTCCCTGTGAAGTTCCTCTACTTGGACAATGCTCTCTATCAAAGAAGCATTCTGCCAACACTGAAGAACAAATTCAGAGGTTTGCAAAGCTGGTTTTTCACATAGCTTAGAGGCTGTTGATGAAGTCAATCTCCTTCATATTTTTCTGATTGTAATGTACTTTTCTAAGCTTATCTTTCTGTAATTTCTTGAGAGAAAAGGCAAAGTGAGAAAGCTTAAGAAAAAGCCATGAGTGAAAAGGTTGAGAGATACACTTGAGAGAAAAGCCTAGAGTTAATTTTCAGATTTCTTTAGGTTGGTTAATTGTCTTGTATCTTACTGTTGGTTTCCCTTTCTTAGTTGGGTTAGCACTAAGAGAAGATAGTTAGGTGTTAGCATAGCCAATGTCAAGTAGGCTAGAACTTGAGTGAAATTGGTGTATGTAATACTGTTAACTATAGTGAAATTCTTCCATATTTGTGGAGGAGACTGGATGTAGGTTGCATAGCACAAAGCAACCGAACCAGGATATATGCTGGTGTTAGCTTCCTCTTCTCTGTCATGTTCTGTTTTCTGTTTTTCATGAGACAAAAATAAATTGTCTCATAAATTTCCGCTGCTGAGTTCAAACAGAATCAGATTCGTAGCTCTGCTTAAAAAGGGTCAAAACAGCAACTGTAAAAGGAAGGCATAGATTCAACCCCCCTTCTCTAAGCCTATCACAACCTTCACCGATCCATTAATTGCCCATTATTATAATAAACTTCTCTCCACTCAGCATTTAATGCGATTACTCACTCTCTCCAACCCACCCTCTTCAGCCATCTCTTCACATTCTCACCATCTACTTCATCCTCTCTCATTATGAAAAAGAAGGTGGCTCCTAAAAGAAGTAGCCGAACTCGGTCCACTAAAAATCCTCCATTCGCTTCTACTCCTCAAACACACACTCACATTCACATATATTCTACTTCATCTTCATCCCCTTCTTCTCAGTCAACCGAAACCATGGGGAGGAAAGTCATTGCTCAGAGAACCTCATCTCGTAAGAAGATTGGAAAAGAAAAGGAGCATGTGATAGAAGAAGAAGAAGAGTCATAATCCTCTCCACCTCTGTCACCACCAATGAAATCAACTCCACATGCTTCTGGCCGCAGTTCTCAGCGTGCAAAAGGCTATGTTCTTTGCAACACAAGAGAGCCTCCAAACTTGGGACTCTCTTGATTTCAAAAACAAGTACAACATGAATCGTTCACACTTTGATCCGGCTAGGTTCAACTCATGTGCTGCTTATGAGTTTCATTCCAAAGTTCTAGTCAACCGCCACTTGTGTACCTCTTATGTTGTCTCTCTGTAAAATCTATTTGAGAAGGGTGTTGATCTATTTACCCTTTTTTATAAAATCAAATGGACTCCTCTGCCCAAAATCTGCAAGCCAGTCTACCCAAATCTAATTCGCGAATTCTATGCGAACATAATGTACCATGATGGAGCAATCCACTCATATGTCAAGAAGGTACATTTGTCTCTAAATAGAGAGACCATCAGTGTTGCACTAGGATATGAAGATGATGGGCCAACAGCATATATGACAGGGAAGTGGGACTCTCAAGTTAGAATCTCTTATCAGATTGCTCTCACTCAAGTTTGTGAAAATTTTTCTGTACTGGATGGGACGGTTTTGACTCACAAAGCTCTTGGACCTGTAAGAGCATTACTTCACCGCATCATTAACCATATCTTGATGCCTTAGAGCGGATCATATTAGAGGGTAAGAGTTTGTGATACCCTGGTTTTATTTTCTATTCTCACTTCATCTTCTATTTTTTTTTTTTTGCTTACTTAATGGTTCGTCACATGTGAGAATGTGTCCGAAGTGACAAAAAGGCAAACTTGCCTTATGGTATCTTCCTTACCTGCATTTTCGAACACTTTAATGTTGATGTGCTCAATGAACCTATAGAGAACAGGGTTTCAACTTTGAAAGGAGGAGGAATTTTTGAAGCCATGAAAGGCAAAAAGGGAAAAAGTGAGATTGCATCGGACAGTGAAACTGAATTTCATCCCTCAAAATCTTCCAAACTTTCCGACTCAATCAAAGATGTGCTGCAAGAATTCTCTCATATGACCCAACTGATGATCAAATCTTCCAAGGAGGCCAGAAAACAAGCTTATGAGAATGAAAAAGCCTGGACAAAGTGTCATGAGAGAATTAATTTGCTTATCAACAGCTTTGAAAAGGATATGGCTGATGCAGATGAAGACGATGAATCCCTTGGTTCAGATGTTAATCTTTCTGATGTTTGATATGCTCTTGGCTGCACGTACCTATGAACTCTATTTTTTCCTTGCTTTCTTGTGTTAGTATTTTGTGATTGTTAGTTAACTGTACTTGGATACTCTGGACCACTATGTTTTGGTGAAAAATAAATATTCAGCTTTTTGGCATGTTATTTTTATTTGGGTTGCAGGACCTCCATTGATGACAAAAGGGGGAGGAAAGTTGAGAAAAAAAATTGAAAAATAGGGGCTGAAATCAGAATGATTAATGATTACCCTTGTGCTTGTGCTCAAATTTTTATGTCTATGAAAAAAAAATTGAAAAACAGGGGCTGAAATCAGAACGATTAATGATTACCCTTGTGCTTGTGCTCAAATTTTATGTCTATGGTTTATGGTTCATGCTTTGATTTCTGGTTTATGATCTGATTTCTGTATCATCATGTTCTGAATTTGGTTGTGCTTTAATATTTTCCTGATCTGCCATTTTTGTATGAAACTCTGTTATTGACACTAAATCTCAGAAAATGCTTCATAAAACATGAATTATTGTTTTGTTTGGCAAAAATTTTACTTGGCAGAAAATAATTGTGAACATATTGAATCTTGCTTATATGTACTCTGAAAGTATTCTTGCATATTTTGTTTCACATTATGAGCAGAAAATTATTTAGATGATAGCAAATCTAGTTGTGATTGCCACTTCAGTTCTGCTAAAAAAAATCAAGTTGTTCAACATTCTTAATATTCCAAATGTTGAATGCATTGTGGCTGTAAGCTGAGTTTTAAAAATGTTATAGGGAAAGCTTCCTTTAATAAAATGGCACAAATTAAGGGGGAGCTATGTAACAGATAGAAAGGGGAAGGATTCAAATCTTCAAAGGGAGTATTCTTAATCCTTACCCTGCTTCAATTCAATTTTTAATAATGTTTGTCATCAAGGGGGAGATTGATGAGTTTGGAAAACTCCAAATTAAGATGATGATCAAAACATTATTATAATACAAAATAGAAATTATTAGATTGATTTATGCTTCAAATTTGTTTAACTAATAATTTCTATATTGCTTGCAGATTTTGGTTATTGGGCTAAATGTATCATGGTCCAAATATTGAGGAAACATTCAGCCTTTGGTACAAAAAATTATTTTATTCTGTATGGTTGAATTGTTATTGTGTTGTTGGGCCAGAAAATAATGGAGCAGCCCAAAACCTTGTGTTGAAAGACCAATTTCCTCATGGTCCAAATTTGAAAAGAAAAAAGGAAGGAAAGAGAAGTGGCTCGGTTACCCACTCTCTCTTTTGGTGGAATTCAAATTTTGATTAACTTGAATTTATTGCATGCCTTGGTAACATGAGAGAGAAAGCTTACATTGATTTGATTGCTATCATTACTCTCACCTGTTACTAAGCATGGGCAGTGAGGAATTAACTCATTTTAATTTGTTTCTTCAATTCCATTGAAAGATCTTCTCTCTTCTCTCTCTAGTTTCGATCATGTTAGGAAGAAGAAGAAGCAAGCAAGCAATCAGAGGTGAAGTATAGTAGCAGTGAAGCTATGAACAAGCAAGAGGCCAAGGTGATGATGGCTCTTGCAAAAGGAAGATATACAGTATGGTGTGGCTGAGATCTTTGCCACTTATGGTAAGATGTGGTGAAGAAGTCTCAGGCTCACCATGCCTAGAAATGGTGGAAGATCCAACTCGGTCAGAGGAGAAAATTCCTTGGGTATGGCTCATTTTGATCAACCATCACAGAAGGTAGCTACTGTAGCTACGTGAAGGAGAAAGCAGAAGTGGAGCAAATGGAGCTGTCAAGCATCAAGGACTCATCAAGGGTCAAGAATCTTTCTTGGGGAGTAAGTCAAGATGGAAGGCCCGGATTGATGAAGCTTGGTGAGAAGGGATGAGAGAGAGGTAATTGCATGTTGGTTTTTGCATTCGGTTCCCTCTCTTCTCTCTCTGTCCGAATTGGTTTATTGATTAAAGAAGAAGAAGTTGGCTCAGCTGGACTGTTTCAACCTTGGAGGCTTTCCCTTCTATAATAAGGGTGAACATCCAAGACTTGAAGCAGGGAGAAAAGAGTGTAAAGCACAGAGTTCTTATAGCTACCCAAGCTAACAGAAGTTCTTCTCCTTCAATGGGTTTTAAGTTGTATTTTTCTATTTAGTTTTGTCTGTCTTGAGTCTCATGGTAAAAAGGCACAGAGCAGAAAAAGGCAGAGTATACAAAATTAAAAGAAAAAGCAATAGATGTCCTAAGAGGTCATTTGTACATCTGTGTTGTGTTTCATGATTCTGTGGAAATTCCCTTGCAAGTTGGGTTAGCACTTAGCATTTGAAAGCTTGGCAGGTGACCAAGTCAAGTTCAGGATTGGGGTTAGATTCTGGACTTGTCCCGTATAGGAAGGGTAGTTCTTAGAGAGAATTGTGTTTGTAATCTGTATGATTATAGTGAAATTTCATCATAGTTGTGATGGAGATTGGATGTAGGGTGCATTGCACTTAGCAGCTGAATCAGGATATTTCTTGGTGTGATTCTCTCTCTCTTCTACTCCATTTCTGTTTCTGCTGCATAGGAGACAAATCTGAAAAATATCTCTTGCCTGGTTACGAGACAAAAAGAAAATGTATCTTGGCTAGGTACGAGACAAAAAGCAAAAATATCTCCTCAAAGCATTCTGAAAGGCAGCTCGTGTTACTAAGCGAAAAAGGGGCTAAGATTCAACCCCTCCTTTCTCTTAGTCATTGATAACCGTTAGAATTCATCAGATTACTTCAGCTCAACTGGGTTGACACATTAGTTTTACAATGTGATTACATTGTAAGACTTGGAAGCATATAATTCTATCAAGTTCTTTCCAATGGCAATTTCAATATTCTGTAAAAATTCGTGGATCCTGAATAGCCGAATTGGTGTCTTCACAGGTTTTTTTAACGGATATAGTTGGTGGTGTTCTCTTGCAATCTCCTTTCTTGCGTGATTTTGACGAACGGGAGATATTTTGCTTGTATCTTTACCCAGGAAAAAGACAGGATAGAAATGTTTGTTTGCATTATTATAGGTTTAATTTTCTTTAAAGTTTTAAGTGTGTTTGGATATAACTTTTTAAAATAGTATTGTTACCAAAGTAAACAAAATTTTAAGGTTTCAAACATAATATTATCTTTTAAGCATGTATTTAAACTATCTTGTCATTCACATATAAAAACAAATAAGATGGATCTTTTGTTGTTATCTAGTCTTTGTTATGCAAAAAATGATTTCTCTCAGAAAAATAATTATCTGTTAAGTTAACAAAATATTTGTATTGGTCAAATATAGTGTTATTCTTTTGTAACAAAAATATGGAACTAGGAACAAGTTAGGATAAAGTAAGATGGAAATATATGGGGTTGTGCAGAATCATTGTTTTTGTTTAATGGAGTATTCTGCTTTAATGACTTGACAAGTTTTTAGAAAGAATATGGTGTTTATAGTAGATATAAGTGGAAGCATGAAGGGAAGTCCTCTTGAAAGCACAAAGAATGCGTTAATAGCATCCCCTTCCCATCTAAATGCACAAGATACATTTAACATAATAGCTTTCAATGGAGAGTTCTATTCATTTTTTGGATTGATGGAACTGGCTACGGTAGAAAAACTTTTGAGTGCTACCAAGTGGGTTGTAGCTACTTTTATTACAAATGGTGGTACGAACATCTTGAATCCTTTAACTCAGGTAATTCTCATTTGTTGACAATTTTAATATTATGCGCAAAACATTCTTCTCATATTGCATGACTTGTTGATTAAACCTAACTGATATTCTATTGTTTCATGGCAGGGCATATGAGCATATTGTTCTTGTGCATTATAGAGAAACAAGTGAGGTGACTCTTCATAACTTGATTCTCAATAAACATGATAATACTACTTTGTCATATTGATATTTCTCTTTATTTAAATGGTTCATGCTAGATCCTGAGCAGTTTATATTTCTTCTATAAGTTTAGTATGGTGGTTTTTCTTTTCTTTGCTATTGGTATTAACATGACATTTACTATTTCTATTGATCCATCTCTCTGTTCTCTCTTGTTTTCTGGTTCTGAAATGAAATACAGTTCAATGATAAAAACACTGATATAAGAGAAATACATTAAGCTTACTGGTGCTGCTGGCACACCAAGGTTTGAGGTTTATGCAATGTTCTAAAAATCGGTTTGAGCTAGCCGGTCGAACCGGGAACCGACAGCAAATACGGTTCGAACAAAAGGCAAAACTGCCAAATTCAAAAATCGTAGTTGAACCGTCAAATCGACCGGGAACCGGTCAGTTGAACCGAACCGTGACCCGGCCGGTTTTTAAAAATTTGCCAAAAACGCTACGTTTTGCCCACAAATCTAGAAATGAACCCTAGCCTTCAGTCTTTAGTCTTCACCCAGCCCCCACTCTCGAGCCTCCACCCTCCAGACCTCTACTCTCACCCCTCGCACTCAGTTCCCATGCCTCGAGTCTCCACCTCGAGCTTCCAGCGCAACCTCCATCCAGCCACCACAGCCGTCGCAAGTTCCGTGGAAGTCACTCACCGTCGCAAGTTCCTGGAGCCAGCTTGGAGATTTGCACAGCCCTTTCCATCGCGAAGTCAGCCGTTGAAATCGCAGCCACCGCCACCACTCCTTGCCGTCGCGAGTATCTTCCCGCCGGCGCCAGCTCTGTTTTACCCTTCCACCCCAACCACTGTTCCTGTAGCCGCCAGCTCTACATTCTTTCCTGTCTTCCACTAACCCTAGGTATAAATCTAATTTGTTGTAATAATAATTATTGAAGTATGATTGATTGTTGGTTCTAACTTCTAAACCTTACTGTTATTACTTGAAGTATGATTAATTGTTGCTTCTACATTCATCATTTCATTCAGCAACACCATTCGTATACAGACCGGGTCAACACCCATTTGAAGCATTATTAAATGATTAATTGTTGAAGTTGATTGCTTGAAGGCTGAAGCATAATTAATTGTTGAAAAACTGTTTGCTTGAAGCATGACTAAATGATTAATTGTTGAAGCATGATTAATTGTTTAGATGTTGTTTGTTGAGATTATTGGGTAGTGAGTTGCTGTGATATTGTGATTGGATTGTATTGTTATTGCTCTGTTGTGTCTGTTCTGAAACTGATTAGTGATTTTTTGAATGTGAAATCAATTAAAGAAATTGATTTTGTGTTGTCGAAATTATTGCTAAAATGGGTTTGTTACTCTGTTGTTGCTGTTTTTTAATTTATGAGTATACTGTTTTTGAATTTTTGTTGATAGATTAATTGATTTCAGAGTTTAGGGTGATTATTTGTTGTTGTGTTTTAATTTTAAACCAAATTGATGCTTTCAAAAAATTAACAAACAGCATATGTCCCATGTTATTGATTTAGAGCAAGGAAATCATGAAGATGATGCTATTGTTTGGGGTCTTGGGAGTGTTGTTGATGATGGTAGTGTATTTCTCTTATGCAGAAGACAGTGGATCAAGCCACTTTCATTTCTAATATTTTTTACTTCATTCTTTAACTGCAAAATTTTGTTTCTGTTGCTTTTTAATGCTAAATTTGATTGATTCTATGGATATTTAGACACTCTTTTGTTTATGATTCATGGAATTGAGAATTGGATTGTTTGGTACTGCTCTATCTGTATACTTGTTCTATATCTTGGTGTTGAGTCTCACAAATATTCTCAATTACTTACAGCTGTGATTTCCTTCTTGAATGAAATTTTATTTTTCCAAAAGAAATCATAGAGGATTAGGATTGTGGATTTTTTAATTGAGTGATGAATGTAAAGCTGAAGATGATGATGACAAAAGTGCTTGAAAACATATATTTTATGAGTCTAAAAAAAATTGAGTTTGTAAATTGATAAGATCATATAATTTGTGTGTTTATTTATATTTTATTTATTATTTCATTATAAAACGGTTTTTTCGGTTCAACCACGATCGAACCGGTTGAACCTATAAACCAGTGAACCAGTAGTTAGAGCGGTTCGATCACCGGTTCGGTTTTCAGAACCTTGGGTTTATGTAAGTGATTTTGGATGGGGAATACCAACACTACAAAAATAATCACTTTTAACGGCCATTTATTTTACTTTTAGCGGCAATAAAAAATAGCCGCTAATACATTTACCGGCAATTAGACATTAGCCGTCTTATGCGTTGTCGCTAAAAGGTTTTAGCGTCAATTATAACATTTGCTGGAAAAAACCTTTTTAATGGCCGCAAAAAGTATATAAGTTTTAGTGGCCATTTTTTTGGCAATTTATATGGCCACCAAAAGTATTTCTAAGATTGCAATGCTATTCACTTTTAGTGGCCATTACTATTGCCGCCAAAACCTATTTTACCAGCAATTTATATGACCACTAAAAATAATTCTAAAATTATAATGTTATTCACTTTTAGTTGCCACTACTATTACCGCTAAAATCCTAAAACTTTTTTAAATATACTCATTCTTTTAGAAATAACAACCTATCCTTTTCTAACATTTCAAGTTATTTTTACCAACAATTATTATTATTGTACATAATATAAATATACTAAAATTAATTACTACAAAATGGAATATTTTATTAAATTCAAAATATTTATACAAAAATTTCTCTTGAAAAGTAATAAAACATAATACAAATTTAAACAACACAAATACTACAAGGAAAAGAAAGGACTTAAAAGTAAATCTACATTATATACACAAATTGCTGGGGCATGTAGGAATTGGGAGTCTTAGCTACAATCTCTTCAGCCTTCTGAAGGGCTCCTTTCATTCCCTTTGCAGGGTCAGTCAGAACCAACTCAGCCCCAAAAGCCAACAGAGTGATTCTTCTTTCGAGACTCATCGAAGCAGGCATTGTAATTTTGACCTTGTAACCCTTGGCTGCGGCCATGAAAGCTAATTCGATGCCAGTATTTCCATCTGTTGGTTCAATCAGAACACTTTTCAGCAAAATATGAGAAGAGCCACATGCAAATAAGAAACAAATCAGATCATACATCTAAATAACCAACACTATCTTCCATCAATCCACATCCTAACTAGTTCTGCATCTCAGTTTTAACAGAAAGTAATAAACAGTAACACCATTCAATCAAAGCTAAAATCACTTCCAAGCTTGAACAGATATCTTTATGTTATGAAAGCTTTTCACAGAGCATGTATTTGAATTTGGGCTTATGTATATAGTATGTTCCCTCGTGATAACTGTATACATCAGAATTAAAGTGATGGCAGTGGAAAAAAGAAAGTAATAAAATAATGCTCAGAAAAACTTTAGTAATCCCTTCTCCCTGCCCGACCCTTATTCATTGCACTCCCTGTAGCCAAATAAATCTATACAAGTTAGCTATAAGAACTTGCTTTTTACAACCTAAAATTGTTGAAAAGTGAGTGTATATTATTATAAAAACTATGCAGATTAATATATATGTGTAAATAAAGGACTACTTAGCGTTTGAAAAATTTAATTTATACATATAAAAAATTTAAAGAATCCTAGAAAATATATAAAGCATACAACTAATAATATATGACTTCATTACCATTATTATTGGACCAAGTGAAGCCCGCTTGAGGGACAATATCAACTTGTGAGAAAGCTAGAATTTGAAGAAAAGGATGTCACAGCCTTAACTCCTACGGGCAAATGGTAAGAGATTAGACAATCTCTTCTCTGCAGAGAAAAAAGAGGTTTTAATGACCTTGTTTCAACAACATGTCAATACGCATGTTTCAAAGCAATAAAATGAAAAGCACTTGTTTTTCTTTTAATAGCAAATGCTCAAATTCGCGAATAAATTGAATAAAAAGAGAACAAACTTACAAATACGAATTCCATCCCCAATCTTTCCCAGCCGATGATGAGTACTGTAAAACCCGGTTAATTAACGACTAATTAACCCATAAATGAGAATTTATTCTAGAAAGCCTAAAATGTGATTTTTATGGCTAAATGTGATAGAGAAGATTGAGACGAGAATTTCGGTACCAATTTTATGGAATTCGGACCAAGATTGGACCGAACGGGCCAAACCGGGCCAACCGGACCCAAAGTGGGCCCTTGGCCCAACATAACTTAACCAAAACCCTAGTTTTCAGCACTCTCTCTCCTCATTTGTTACACACACAAGCTGAAATTAGAGAGAAAGGGAGGAAGAACACTCTCTCAAGTTCTCTCCCTTGGTTGATCTTCAAACCACCATAACTTTTGATCTAGAGCTCCGATTGCCGCCCCGTTTGCGGCCACGCGTTCACCGCGGAGAGCTCTACAAAACCCATACAACCAATCTTGAGGTAAGCCACGTGTAGCTGTTCGAAATCTCAGCCCTTATTTTCGAGTTTCATGGGTTAAATGTTGAGATTTTGGGTTCTTTGATGTTATAGGACCCAACTCTCTTGAAGGAGAAGGTTAATCTTGTCTCCTTGGACCTTGGGTGTGGTAAGATTCTCAACCCTAGTGTATTTTGTTGTTTTATGATGTTGGGTTTTGAGATGTTGTGTATGGGTATGATGGTTGTGGCTTAGGTTGTGTGTGTATGGATATTGGAGCTTGATTGGTGATTTTGAACAAGCTCGGAAAGGGCTTCGTGGTGAAAAATCTGCTCTTGGAGGTGTTGAGGCCTTGTGAGCTTGAGGATAAGTGGTTTAGAAGTGCTCCGGTGGAGCTTGGGAAATTCGGCTAAGGTATGGTTTCGGTTTCCCGTATCTAATATGTAATGTGGTAGGAAATACTTAGGCTAGAGGCCCTAAGATAGGCATTGAATGGTTGATGTTGTTGAATGATTGAGATATATGATGTGGTCATATATGTGATGATGAGTATTGATGCCTTGATAGTATGATGTATGAGAAATATGCATGTTGTGATATATGCTTGATTATTGGTTATGGTTGAATTGTGGATTGAACCATGTTGATGGTGAGTATGATGTTGTTTGTGTACCATGATGATTTATTGGAATTGGTGTTGTTGAGGATTGGTATGAGGAATAGTATGTGATATGTCAATATGTTTGAGTTTGAGCCACTTGGGTGAAGTGGGATATAATGGTGAAATAGTGATCTTGGTAAATTGTGAGTTATGTGTCAATGTGTGAGTTGAGGAGGCTTGATGTTGAATTTGATGTATTTTGATTGATTTCAAAGAAAAGGGATGAAATTGGCATGTTTTGATTGATTTTGGAAAGAAATGGAAATGGCTTGTTTTGAAAATGGCACTTTGTGGTTTTTATGAAAAACATGGTTTTTGGGCATACTTTGGCGGGATATAACTTGGACTACGGATCTCTGTTTTGTACCAAATCTTTTTAGAAATGAAATTGGATCCGGGATGTCCGTGCCGTTCGAAGAACGGACGAAAAACGATTTAAAATGAGGAAGTTATGTCCGTTGGAAGATTGGGGTCAAAATCTGTGAAATTCTGCAGCTTTTAACTTAGAAAATTTTTTAGCAGAATGACCCCTTGCGCGTGGGTGCACCTGGCGCGTACGCGCCGATCTTCCGTAAGGTGCCATCCACGCGTACGCGTGATGTGCGCGGGCGCGCCGATTGTGCTGCACCCTATGCCTAGCCATTTTCCCGAGAGTTATGCCAGAACTGTGCCGGTGTTGTGCCTGGGGCACGAGAACACCCGCGCGTACGCGTGGTTGACGCGTGCGCGCCGATGGGCAAGTTTGGAATCCACGCGTTAGCGTGCATGACGCTTGCGCGCCGATGAGTTTTTGAGGCCATCCACGCGTGCGCGTGGAGTGCGCGTACGCGTGGCCCTGTTTTCATCCCAAAGTTGATTTTTGAGTTTTAAAAGCCAAATCTCATACTTCTAAGCCTCCGATCTCACCATTCATGTCTTAAATCATCATAATATGCCTAGCTATTAGAAAGGGGCTAGTGAATGTGATAACTTGCGAGTGAAGCAAGGGAAAAATGTATGATCAATAAGGATCAAGATGATTATGTGAGATGCGGAGGATGGTGGTGGAAGTGTTTGTTATGCCATGGGCCGAAAGGCTGTAATTGTTTATGAAATGGCTGGTTATGGATTTAACCATGAGCCGGAATAGCTGTGTATGCTATGAATATTGGCTGGTTCTGGATTGAACCGTGAGCCGGAATGGCTGGTATGGATGTTGATCCATGGATGAGAATTCATGCATGTTGATGCTGAATTATTGATAATTGTGAAATTGCACTTCCACTATCTGAGTACGAGTTTCCTTGGGTAGTAGCAGTGGCTAGCCACCACGTGCTCCAGGTTGAGACTCGAAGCTCTGTTAACCCTATGTTGTAAGTGTGGCCGGGCACTGTGAAAGGCCCGGATGAGCTCGAACCCCCGTAAATATTCACCAGTGAGGGTGAAGGATATGGATCATGTTTATGATCAAGTTTATAACGAGTATAACTCGAGTTTGGGGATGCACGACAGAGGGACAGTCCAATGGTTAGCGACCAGGACTTGTCGGGTTGGCTCTATAACCGATAAGATGATATCATCGGCCACTAGGGACAGGCATTCATCATATGCATACTATGTGAATTGTTTGAGATTGCCTATTTGACTGCATATTACTTGCTAATTGTCTAAATGTCCTATCTGCTACTATTTGTATATTCTTTGTTTGATATATCTGTGTTTGCTATAATATACTCCTGCTGGTGGTTGGGAGGTTTGAAGGAATTGGAAAGGGAAGTATTAGTTAGACTGAAGAATCTTTAGTCAGATGCCCTTATACGGTTTAGCTTGTTTATAAGCTTTGATATTATCTGGAGGAAGTTCTAGGATTGCCTTCGGCTTTCCTCCATTATTATGTATTATATATGTGGAAGCTGTTACCATGCTGGGGACCTCTGGTTCTCACCCATGCGGATTTTGTGGTTTTCAGATGCAGGACGTGAGGTTTCCCGCTGAGGCATGCTGGAGACTTCTATACTTGCGAAGATCCTTTGTTCTCGGGGCTATTTTTGGTTTATATGTTTTGTTTAGATACTTTTATCTCCATTAAATAATACAAACTGTGATGACTCCTTTTATGGGAGAATTTTGGAGAATAGGTTTTATGTATTTGTGTCCCTTTGGGTTTCCTTTGGGGTTTCCTTATGTTATCATATGTATATATTGCTATGCTCGGACCGGTTTTCTTCGCAGCCGGATTTTGAGTCTTGATATTCCTGTTTTTGACACTCCTTTGTATATATAAAATCTCGCGTTGGTTATCCTTGTTCGTTACGTTATCGAGCGGAGTGTTGCGCTTTCGAATTGCGATTTTTGTTTACCCCTTTTTCTACAAAGGCTCCTAGTTATAATCAATCATTCATACTACTATACGTACTAAATTTTTATTTTAGAGGTCGTAATACCTTGCCATCCCTGAATTATGACTTAAGCATAATTCTCTGTATGGTAGGGTGTTACAAGTACTCTACTCTGTTCAGGAGTTAACAATTAATCAATCATGTACTTCTACTCCAATAAAAAAATGAAAGGCAATTAATCTAATAAAACAATTCACAGACTATAGTTTCTTTTAGTATTTGTAGTTAAAAGGAGATAGTGGCAAGCTTCAAAGATATAAAGACATGACAGAAATTCCAATACACATAGAAAATGGAGGCGCAATCCTTTGTATAAGACAAATATATGGCAATAGCAAACAACAGGAAATTTAAGTAACTTTCTTAAAGATATTCCTAACTAACAATGGGCAAATTCAAAATGGAACTCCTTTTGTACTCTATGCCTTCTTTTTCCTTCTTCTTTTTTTTTTAATTAGTACAAGTAGCTGATTAAGATAAATTGACAGAATTACAAAGTGTAATTAGGACGAAAAAGTAATAATTCTCTAAACTAAAGTGTTAACGCCTTGCCTGATTTCCTTTAATTTCCATCTTCAACTTGCTTTTCCATGAAGTCAAACATCTCTCCATAACACATGGTGACAAGTGCATAGATGAGTCATAGTAGCAAAGCAATGTAATCAATGATATAGGCACATTGATGATGAAGAACCCTAGAAATTGACCAGCCATGAAGATCCACAAGAGTGCTTCAAAAGCAATCAATAAAGAGATATTAGGAGATAATATCTATGTATTTACAATCTTAAAAAACAAAAGACTTCACAAGTAATTTAACACTAAACTAGAATAATAACTATTACTTTTCAAACTAAGGAACCTAGGAAGTTAACAGCCAAACTGGAGGAGCACTAGGTGAATTTGAGCTAGGAAAAAGCTAATATAAGGCAGAATCAAGGCAAATTCAAAATACAATATATGAATAAAAGAAAAAAAATAAGAATAAAAGCACATAAACTACTACTCATGTGTTTTTATGCCCGAGATAACAGCATTTTACTTTGATAATTCCTATAGTCCAAACCATGAAACCTATATACATTAGCATTCACAAGAAATAGAAATCTACAACTTCACACTTCTGTTACTGTTATCAAATTAAGTAATGAACACCCTTATACCTCCCTATGAACACCCCTATACCTCCCAATGGAATAATGTCATTCTCCATTGAAAAGTGAATTACAGTTGTAGGGTGACAGAACAGACCTTTAGAGCTTCACCATGGAGAACTAGACTTTCATTTTCTCGCAAAGCTCGATTCAGCAACTTGGAAATGTCAAAGTTCCAAATCCAAATAAAAATAAAACAAAAATTAAATATAGTCAAAGCTCCAAATCAAATGAAGCAAAGCAAACATGTTTGAAGTCTGCATTACTATTTTATTTCAAGTTTTGTTCATTTTAACTTCAATTACACAATAAACTAGTTAGCTATAGTAATAATAAACTTTCCTATTCAATTCAATCCTATATGCTACCTTTATGTCTCTTACCTATTATTAGGATAAGAAACAATGATTTGCTTTTAAAAATTAAAATAAAAGTACAAAAGAATTATTATTAGGATAAGAAACAATGATTTGCTTTTAAAAATTAAAATAAAAGTACAAAAGAATTATTACACACTGCAGCAGAGGATTAATTGAACATATAAATTAGGAATATATGTAACACCTTATTCTTTCTCGTAATAAGACTTTATATTTTCATGACCATTTTCATGACTCAAACTATATTGCAAGACAAATATTAAGTTTACAAACAAATGAATAAAAATTTCATGATTACACAAACCCTAAAATTGAAACTTAACATACAGTAAGATAGAGACTCAAAGGAATAAGCATAAAGGTTTACCTTGATTTCCTTAGATGGATGAAGCATTTCGTCGAACAGGTCGGATGCATAAAGACATAAATGCAAAAGTTCAATCATAATTGTTTCACTTAGCTGCTCTGTTCGTGATGGAGAAATAGAGGAACAAAAAATCCTGTTGAATTTCAGAATTAGCAAAAATATAAAATGGAAAACAAAAAATCGAAAACATAAAGGGAGAAGATCTACCGGCGGTGACGATCTTGTCCGTCTACGCGCAAGACCGGCGGCGGTGCGGTGTTATAGCGACATCGTCGTTCGCGAAGAGGCTGTTTTTCTCGATCTCAGAGGTTTGGGCGTTGCTACCAGATCTAGACATCAGCTATGTCTTCTCTTCTCAACCTTTGTTTCTGAATCAAAACTAGGTAAACTCTAATTTCTGAACTTGCAGTTATAAAATTACGAAAAAATAAGCTAGGTTGGAAGAGAAAAGGATTCAGATCGCGAATCAGACTGAGATGAAAAGTGAGAAGAAATTCGAGCGATGAAGATGGAATGATTGGTGCGTGGTTCTCAGAATTCAGAGAAAATGAGGCAATGAGAGAGTAGTTTGAGTGAGGGAAAGCAGTGAGATGGTGAGAGGGGGCAGACGTTTCACAGTTTCAAGTTCAGTTGTTTTTATTATTTTAAAATTTTAGTATTTTTTTAGTCGCAATAGTTTAAATGGTCATTATAGGCTATAGTATTAATGATAAATGTATAATTGTCGTTAAAAAATTGCTTTAAAAAGAGAAATTGTGACAATAATACTATTGCCACTAAAAATTTGACGCTAGACATTATTTTTCCTGTAGTGCAAAGAAAATAGACATGGTATCTATTAATAGAACTGGTGCAATTTTTCTCTCAGATAGCAGAGATGGTGATGGTCTTGATAGCAATGTGATAGCTTTATTGATATATTGATATGGTTGATATATTTAGAGATACTCAAAAATGCAGCTATATTGAATATTTAGATAGGTTAATCACATTCCGGAAATAGGTTTATGGTCTTGAATATTTAGACATACTAAAAAATACAGTTATATTGATATGCTTGATAACAATCTGGATATGAAGCATAATGAGATCTTAGAGCAATTTATAATGACAAAGGTTTATTCTAAATTATTTGTAAAAGCATATCTATAAGTAGTTCATTTGCACCTTATAAAACTTTTTTTTATTTCAAACATTGGGAATACTTATTTATATGTTAAGATGATTGAATTCTTTGATTACTAATGAACCAAGGAATGAATCCAAATATTAATAGTAGAAGCAAAATATTCACTCCTTGGATGAAAATCGTCTTCTGCTCTCGTTCATGTCCTCGACTTGGTAATTCCCCATTTCCCCCTTGGTAATTCACCGCCATTAGTAGTTTCCTTCATTCTAGTATTGATTGGTTGTTAATATTACTGAGGATCATCTTAGTTCCACTTTGATCCATTGTACAACTGCACAAGTATGTTATCTTCTAATTTCACTGGTACACCTAAACTCCATCATTACGATATGGAACTCTTTGATTTACACCAACTTGATTGTAATTGATAGGGTCAAGAATTTTGAAGTTTGCACGCCTATCCATTAAATTTGTATATTTAAGTGTGTGTTTTCTGATTATCTACAAATATACTTCATTTGATTAGTTTGTGGCCATAAATTATCTAAATGAAAATTATGGCTATTAAAATATAATAATATATGGTTATTAAAATCGACGGCAATGTTGTTGCTTTTAAAATTTAATATAGACAAAAATCGACGATAATGTTACCGCTTTTTAATGTAAAATAGACGAAAAAATGTAAAAATATGTCGATAATTTAATAATTAAATCGACGGTTAATTTTTCAGTTTTAATAAATCAAATATCGACACAAGCATCGTCGATTTTAGATAATATTATCGACCATCAAAGTGTCACTTTTATTAAATATGTAAAAATCTTAAACCTATATTATAGACACCGTAGCCGTTAATTTTATTGAAAGTTTATCGGCAACCTGAAAAGCCGTCGATTTTATTAGTTTTTTGAAAAATCGACACGTTTTAAAGCAATTTTATTAGTTTTTTAAAAAATCAACACGTTTTAAAGCGACAGCTAATATCGTCGATTTTACCATCGATTTTTAATATTATCGATGGTTTTACTTTTGATTTGGCTGTCGATTTTAACGGCATTTCTTGTAGTGTACGTAAAATATTAAGTAGAATTACATATTTAAAGCATTTATTTTCTTATACACGTTTAGTATTATTGACAAAGAAATGTTATTATTATTATTATTATTATTATTATTATTATTATTATTATTATTATTATTATATTAAATAATTTAATTTTTAATTATTGATAAATTGAAAATATATTAAAATTATATGACATACTATTATATTAGTAGAATTTTTTCTCAAATACTTAGATATATTACTGATAAAATAAATTCATAAATATTAAAAAATGAAATTAAAATTAAAAAATAAATATTACATATCTAAATAAAATAGACTTAACGAATAAAGTGAGATTAACTTTTAAATTTTTTTGAAATAAAACTAATTAAATTATAATATTAAAATTAAACTATTTAAATTATATTTAAGTTATTTAATTCTAGACATTAGATGCGTATACATTAGAATCATTTTCATAACAACAATTAATAGAAATAGTTTGATCTATTTAAATATGTAAAATTTGTGCAAATCATCAGATCATTCTCTTGTTAAATAAGCTTCATTATCTGCTATCTATGTAATGCAGCATGACAAAATTATTCATATTTAGCTCAATGATAAATTCAATTCTCCTTAAAAAAGATAATTTTATCCACATTCTATTAGATTGGTCTGCGTTGAACTCTTACATTCATATAATTATTAGCACCCAAAATAACAAAAACAACTTGGAATGAAACATGACAGATGTGGTACATTATAGTTGATTGTAGTACAAGATAATTTTACTATAAGATAAAAGAAAAAAATTGAGTAAAAATACTTATTATATAATTAAAAGAATATAAGTAAGATTGAATTCATAAAAGGGGACAACATTCTAATTTACACCTTAAAAAGGAACAATTCTTATTAAAAAAAAATATAGTATTATTCAACCATGTTATATGTACATTAAAATCAGATATTAAAATTAACTATTAGTATAAAATACATATTAAAATATAAAATATATATTGAAAATGAGTTAAACAATACATGTATTTATACATAAATACATATATAATGGTTGATTTTTATGACTAATTTTAGTGTACAAATAGTATTTTATTATTATTATTATTATTATTATTATTATTATTATTATTATTATTATTATTATTATTATTATTATTATTATATGAAATAATTAAAAAATTCAAAAATTTTAGAAAAAAACTTTGACTCTAAAATTTATACTCATGAACAGTAAATAAAACACTCTATATATACTATTTACCGACATATAAAAAGAATAATTATAATTATTTAAAAAATATGATATAAAATATTGATCTTATCATAATTAATTATTAAATATTGATAAATATAATTATTTAAAATTAATACTTTTTAGAAATAAGAAACAAAAGAAAGAAGCAAATATATTGGCATCAAAATGCGATATATCATCATGTTTGACAACAAAATATAATCTGTTATAGAATAATATAATATTTTAATCTAATTTAGGCTTCAAATTACATAATCTAAATCTAAAAATATTAATAAATGATATTTAGATTATAATTTATGCAAATAAATTTATTTGATCTTTTCTCTCCTTCAAATAATAGAAATAGATAAACTAAAAAATAGTTATGATTTGTATATCTAAATAGAAATAAGCTAAAATAAAATAAATCATGTTATGAAATTACTCATCCCAAAAGTTTAAGCTGATGGGAGAAGGTAACATTAATGGTTAGATCTGTAACACTCCCCTTCAAACAAGAACCTCTTTTTGGGTTTGTTTGATTTTGCATAGGCCTTCTTTTCTCTTTTATTTGCCTTATGCTATTTTTTTACTTTTGGATTCACCAAGGATCGAACTCTTGACCTTTCGGGCATAGAGCTCTAATATCATGTTAGGTATCAAGAACCTAAATCAAACACTTAGAGAGCTAATAGAAGGTTATTGCTACTCACACAATAGCAACAGCAACAATTAAGTATTCAGTAGCAACAACAACTACTACAATTAAGAAACAATTCAAAAATAAACACACACAGCAGCAACAACAAAGATCAAATAATTCAGAAGTCATTACACAACAACAACAACAATATAAACTTGTTTTGCCAATCAGAGCATCAACACTTCAAAGACCAGCAGCAGCTTCAGCAACCCCCATCCCAATACCTATAAATGACATTGAAATTGTTGTGCCACATGATGAAGAAGCACCTCCAACAGCACCAACAATAAATACACACTCTATGGTCACCAGAAGTAAAGTTGGTATCTTCAAACCAAGAGTGTTTCTAGTCAGTGTAGAGCCAAGGAATGTACAGCAAGCACTTCAATTCCCTGAATGGAAGGTAGCTATGAATTTGGAATATGAAGCCCTGTTGAAAAACAAAACATGGGAACTAGTCACTCTCCTTCCTAATAGAGAAGCAATAGGAAGTAGATGGGTATTCAGAATTAAGTACAATTCTGATGGGTCGTTACAAAAATATAAGGCAAGACTAGTAGCACAAGGGTACTCACAGAGACCAGGGTTTGACTTCATTGAGACATACAACCCAGTGATCAAGCCTACTTCAATCAAAGTTCTATTATCAATTGCCCTAGCTGAATCACGGACAATTAGGCAATTGGATGTAAACAATGCCTTTTTACATGGAGACTTGACGGAAGAAGTGTATATGAAGCAGCCAAAGGAATATGAAAAAGAAAATTTCACACTAGTCTGTAGATTAATCAAAGCCCTCTATGGATTAAAACAGGCCTCTAGAGAGTGGTATCACAAGCTTGCCAATGGATTGACAGAAACTGGGTTCAAGGCAACCAAATCAGATGTGTCAGTATTTCTAAGGGTGATGAATGGAGCGAAGACCTTTGTGTTGGTGTATGTTGATGATATAATCATCACAGAAGAGTCTGAAAAACAAGTACAAGAAGTGATTGAAAAACTGAATAAAAAATTTGCACTCAAAGACATGGACAATCTTCACTACTTTCTTGAAATTTAGGTAGTTAAGACAAGTGATGGAGGACTGCTTCTCTTTCAACAGAAGTACATCAATAAGGTGTTGAAGAAAACAAACATGGAAGGTTGCTCAAGCTGTCACACCCCTCTACCCTCAACAGTGAAGCTATTAGCCCATGGTGATTCTAGCTTTAATGACCCTCAGTTGTATAGGTCAGTTATTGGCAGCTTACAATATCTAACAGTGACCAGACTTAAAATTTCATATAGTGTACACAAGATGTCACAATTTGTACAAGCTCCTCTAAATACTCATTGGAGAATGATAAAGAGAATACTCAGGTACCTCAATGGTACAATAAGACATGGATTGTGTCTGAAGAAGGCTAACTCTATGAAAGCCACAGCCTACAGTGACTCAGATTGGGCTGGAAACCCTGATGATAGGAAGTCAACAAGCGGGTACTGTGTATTTCTTGGTTCAAATCTAATTTCCTAAGCTTCAAGAAAGCAAACAGCAGTAGCAAGATCAAGCATGGAGGCTGCATATAGAAGTATGGCAGACCTGGTAGCTGAGCTAATTTGGGTGAAAAATTTAATGTGTGAGCTACAATTTCCACTAAAAGAGGCACCTATGATCTATTGAGACAATTTAAGTGCAGTCCTACTTGCTGCCAACCCAATCCTACATTCAAAGTCCAAATACTTTGAGATAGACTTTTATTTTGTCAGGGATCTTGTGAATAGCAAAGACATTAATTAGAGTAAGTCACATATCAGGAACCATGCAGGTGGCTGATATTCTAACAAAGACTGTGTCTTCTGACAATTTTCTGCACTTTAGAATCAAACTGAGTATTGAGAAATTAGACAGTGTAGCTGAAGAAACAAAAAGCAAAGAGGTCAGAAGCAATAATCAGCAAAAATAGCAAAGCAAAACAACTAGAGATGATGATACATGATGATCAAAGCAGGGCAAGACAAGAAAAAGAAGAAAGTAGAGATGATATTAGGCATGCTTAAGTTCCAATAATAATTACCTTTAGTTGAGTCAAGTAAACACAGTTAGCATGGTGTTAACATAGTTGGTTAGGCAGCCAGTTGTTGAGCTGGAATTAGTTAGTGGCTAAAAAATTTTAGAGACTCTTTGACTATAAGTAGCAATATTCACTGCTACAGTAGTAACTACTTTTCAATTTTACAATGCAATTCACAGATTCATTTCTTTCTCTCTTTTCCACTTCTCTCTCTTTTCTCTGAACCTTCTATTAGCTCTCTAAGTGTTTGATTTAGATTCTTGATACCTTCAAATCATATTAAGAACAAAAGTTAATTTTTTAAACAATTAATTTGAATTAAAAAATTAGATAATTATTTATATTTATAATTAAATTAAATGTTTACGTTAAAATTTTTAATTTTATTAGTTATTAAATTATTTTTTTGTTTTAAAATTAAGAGTTAATAAGAATGTTATTTTGATTATAATTACAAATATAAATAGATGTTTATTTTGATACGATAATAAATTTATATTTATTGATACAATAAAAATATAAACAAATAATTATAATTTTGTTTTGTAGAATTTGTATTAATTTATTAATAAAAAATAAAATAATTAGTCATTTAATATATAATAAATCTTGTTTATCTATGAGATATATTCTTTGTGCAAAAATAATAAATTTGTATGTTTGTAACTATTTTTTGCTTAATATATATTTTTGCATTAAACAAATAGTAACATAAAATTTAATAGCATGAAATGAATAGTATAATAGTTATATACAATTGATTTTTTATGAAATCCAATTTTAAGATTTGAACTCATTACTGTCATCTAATTGTATAAATGAAATTATCAAGTAATAAGAATATAATACATGATGAAATAAAAATTCAATTAATATGATTGTTATATGTCATTATTGTAAATAAATGGTTTTGTATCCTAATATAGGATTTTTTTTCTCATTTTTTTTTCAAAATAAAAACAAAAGAATCAATGATCTTTAGTAACAGAAATAAGAAACGATGAGTATTATCTTACAAAAATATAGATAAAAATAGAGAGAGAGAGAAAAAATATACTAATTGTAAGAATTATTCAAAGTATAAAACATATATTGAGGTTTGAATATAACTAATAAATTAGTAAATATTAGTTACACAAAATATAAATACAAAAGTATGTGTGAATAAAATATATAATTTTACTTGTATACGTAGAGAGTTTTGAAAAAGTTAGCAAAATTGATAGGCAAGTTTGTACTCGAATTGGTTAAAAGTCGAGTTTGTTTTCGGATTGGTTCATTGATAGATTATGAGATGTGAAATATTATGATACTTAAAAGTGAAACAATTCGAATGTATAAAGTACATACTTTATAAAAAGTTACGATAGATTAAAATTTGATAAGAGATATTAAATAAAATCTTAAATAAGATTGTTGAAATTGGTTCAAAAATTTGAATGTAATTCAAGTTTTATAAACTTGGGGGAGTAAAAATTGTTCTTGTGTGGATGAACTTTTGATATATATCTCGTCTTAAAAGAAATTAGATTTGTCTCTTCATCTCTAAAGGATATATACTTCAACAAGAAGAACACAAAGAGATGAGTACTTACAAAAGACACTCCAAATTTCAAGTTAGTATATATTTAAAAAGTATATAATAATTTTATGAATATAAAATATTAGACATAAAATAAAATTTATCATGTGATCTGTTTTAAAATATAAAAATAAGTGTTTTTATAGACATAAAATTAATTAATAAAGTTAATATTATGATTGTTAATTATTAAATCAAAATAATATAATTATTAAGATAAATTTAAAATAAAAATAAATAAATCAAATTATAATTCATAATACACCGTAAAAATCGAGCTATAAATAACAACGGATCATTTCCTAATTACTATTCATATTTGAAGAGTGGTGAATCAATATTCACAGATTTTTGGAGTGAAAATATCTTGTTCCCACACGGGATAAGGCTGCATACACACACATAGTAACTTTTGTCGTACGCCATAGTAATGAATGTCTCTGATATCAGGAGATGGCCACTATTTATGTCGTTTCAACTATATAAAGGCCACACCATATTACTCCCTTACAATTCAATTAATTATTAATTGAATATCCTTTTATTATATGAATTCAATTAATATGTAGTTTAAGAATATATGATAAATTTATTATTAATAAAAAATTTTAAATATTTTTATTTAGTAAATATAAAATAAATACATTAAATTTTAATTTTTATATTTTTAATAATTTTTTTATTTTATAATCTTAACATGTGTTTTTAAGTTGCGTTTGTTTATAGAGATAGAACACTAAGATAAGGACACATAAATATAGAATCGTACACAGAGATATTGAGTTTACTTGGGTGAGCTTTTAATAAAAGATCTTTTTTTAAGTTATTTTTTCAAAAAATCTTATAAAAAAGTAAAAGTAATTTTATGTTTGGGTATTTTATGTAAAAAGATTTCTTTTATTTATCAATTATGTTCGGGTATAACCATATAAAAGTATTTTTTTATTTATTTAGTATGTAAAAAATATCTTTTTTTAAAAGAATTTTTTAAAAAAAAAAGATGTAAATCGTAGTTTTTCAAAAAAAAAATTATTTTTCTAATTTTTTTACTTTTACTACTAAAAATTTACTAAATATACTAAAAAATTAAAAAAAAATTCATTGTAAAAAGATCTTTTTTTATTAATTTAATGAGATCCAAACAAGTACACTGTGTCCAAAAATACTAAATTAATATATTTTATGTCTATCCTGACAAAAAAACACAAAAACACTAACAAAAAATATAACTTATTTTTTATTTTTTTATTATTTTTATTGATTTTTATATTTATATTTTTTATTATTATATTTTTATTTTTAAATTTTTTTAATAAAAAAAATAAAAATAAAATAAATTTTTATAATTTATTTTAATTTATCACTAAATTATATTTCTATCTTTTTTATCTTATTTTTAATATTTTATTTTATTATATTTTCAAAAATTTAATATTTTATTTTATTATATTCTCAAAAACAAACGCAATTTTAGGACACATGATAAATACACGCTTGTTATATACATGAATTTAATCAAATGTCCTTTACTCGGTTTCATTTATTCAGTCTTTTCGGATTCATATTTGTATTTAAGTTAGTAATAGTACCGGCATATGTATTGAATTGTGTCGAGCTCTTTAATTTCATTTAAAATAAAAAACTGAGAATACAAATAGAAGTTTTTTGACATCAATTGATGTCTAGAAATAGTACTAATTCTTTTTGGCAATAATGACATTTGAAATTACAATAATGTACATCATCAATGATAGGTATATAAGTGAACAAATTAAAGAAAGCGTTGTAGATATTTATTATTTATTCATTATCTTCCAACCCATACTATACTAATATCCCAAAAGCTATTTAGCCCCACAACCCTTCTTGGGACTAAAACAAATTAGCACCCGCGTGACTCAACAAACTTTGAAATAAATGTGGGAAAGGCTAATAATAAGGTCGTCATACCATAGCAGCTTCCTCTGCTATTACCTTCCCATACTGCCCAATAATGAACTGAAAAATGTTACATGCATACAAAATTAATTACTAAATTAATTATTATATATTTTTATATAAATATATATTGTATTTAATTTATTTTAATATGTATTTTATACGAATAATTAATTTAATAATTAAATTTTAATATATACATAGCAGAATTGTACTAAATTAAATATATATCCCATTGCTTAGGTGTGTGTACCTTTATGAGTATCACAACTGATAGATGTACGATCAATACACTATACCTCTTTAGAAGGTCACAATTTTATTTTTCTCAAAGCCTCCTATAGCTACATTAATTACATGCATGTGTCCTATGGGCTAAGTGTTAGAGGCTCCAACCATAAGTTGGGGAGGCTTACCCATATGGATTACATAATAATAAAGAAAAATACAATTGTAGTAGGTTTGAATGGAACAAACTTTTGACTTAAACGTTTAAACATTTAATGTTATTTTGCTATAGTTTAACATTGTTGTTGCGGCTAGCTACATATGAATGTAGTTATACCTGTGCTGCAACTGTAAATATTGTAATTGTTGCAATGTGAAAATTATGTAACTCAAACTTTGATCTGTTGTGGTCAATTGCAATGTCTGTTATGTTGAGACGTAATCATAATCTGTTTCCATTAAGTTACACAATTAACTTATTAGATGCGTGCTTAAGAATATAACAATGGAGTAATTGTGGTGTAGTAATGTAATTGTAAAGTGATTGTCTTGTATTTAAGCCAACATTAACCAATTTCTTATTTTTTACTAAAAATATTGGCCTCCTAACATTTTCATTTGCATATATAATATTACGATTGCATAACATGATCTGCTCCGCAATTTAAAATAAGAATTTAATTTTGATACTCTGTTAGTGTAAAATTGTTTTACATGTGCATTTAATCGTATAATGTTATATATTAGTAAAAATAACTACTTTTTACATTGACCGTCTGAATAGCATTCAAGAGAATGACTATAATTACACGACTATATAACACGTTTTCCACGGTCAGTATCAAAATTAAACTCTTTAAAACAATGACATAACAATAACAAGTTTGATGTGATGCTTTGTCACAAACCTTCAAAAGAATATATATTCTCAACCAACATATAATTTCATCGCCGAAACTTAAAATTCAACCAATGGAATGCTTCAAAGCACAAAGTACACATTTTTCTACATAATGATTTGAAAGACTTGCTAATAATCCCAAGCAAAGTTTCCTAAAATGGAAAAAGTGATCTAACAGTAGAAGTGGAGAAAGAGACTTCTATTTATTTTTAGTAGCCAATGCACATGGACACTTAGACGGTTAGACTTGTTGCTGCCTGTTAGTAATATATATATATATATATATATATATATATATATATATATATATATATATATATATATATATATACACTCTAAAGTTGGAAAATAACATTAAAGATATGCTAAGAAAATATGCGCTGAAAAAGTCTACTAAGGCGTATAAATGCTTTCATTATACCAGTATGACTATTCCTTCTTATGCAAGAGTCTATTAGACTTTGCATGTGAGCAACGTTCATGCTCATTTATTATGTGTTGAAAATTAATCATAGATGTTCCAAGATCTTGGTATAAATCGATTTTCTTAGAAGCTTAAGCTATTTGCCGAAGATACATAACATAAGTTGTTTCTATATATTAGATCAGTAATGCATATAAAGTTCTTCACATCATTATTATCTAATTCGGGGTTTACAAACGTGAGTATAACAAAAGCAAAAACAAGGTAGTAGACTCTATTGTTTAGTTGCCATAAGCATATACATAGAAATTTAAATCTTTGGTGTAAACGATTTTTAAATATCAACTTCACATTTGTACGTGAGTCTTCACTAAATCTTTTCCAACTTTTTCAGTGCTTATTAGCATTCTTTATACACAGTTTTTCTCATGCTCTTGTGCTAAGTGCTAAATCATATGTTCTTATGCATAAGTATTTGATTTTGTTTTTCTTGTCAGGCATCATGATTTCTAGATTACTCTTCATATTCTTTGCCCTTATGGTGACAAATTCAATGGCTATGATGGTTCAAAAGACCTACATTGTTCACATGGACAGAACCAAAATTAGAGCCTCAATTCATTCTCAAGACATCACAAAACCATGGTTTGAATCAGTCATTGATTTCATTTCTGAATCTTCAACACAAGAAGAACAAGAACAGGAGATTCTACCTCCTCAGCTTATTTATGTATATGAAACCAACATGTTTGGTTTCGCGGTGTGCCTTTCGCAGAAACAACTCGAATCCTTGAGCAAAGTCGATGGCTTCCTTTCAGCATTACCTGATGAACTATTAACCCTTCACACAACACACACTCCAAATTTTCTTGGCCTAAAGAATGGAATAGGCCTTTGGAGTGCTCAAAATTTGGCCTCAGATGTAATAATTGGCATCATCGATTCGGGGATTTGGCCGGAACATATCAGTTTCAAAGATTCAGGGTTGTCCTCTGTACCTTCTCATTGGAAAGGTATTTGTGAACAGGGCACAAAATTCTCTGCTTCAAATTGCAACAAGAAACTCATTGGTGCAAGGACTTATCTCAAAGGGTACGAAAAATCCGTCGGGAAGATCAACGACACGGCGGATTATCGTTCCCCTCGAGACTCCATAGGCCATGGAACACACACTGCTTCGACCGCAGCCGGTAGCTTGGTGAAGAATGCAAGCTTCTATGGCCTTGCTAGTGGCTCAGCAAGTGGAATGAGAAAAACTTCAAGAATTGCAGCCTATAAAGCTTGTTGGCCTGCTGGATGTGTTAATTCGGACATACTCGCCGCCATGGACCAAGCAGTTTCCGATGGAGTTGATGTGTTATCACTCTCTTTAGGTGGATTTCCCAAACCTTACTATGGTGATAGCATCGCCATAGCCTCGTTTGGTGCAGCGAAAAACGGTGTTTTTGTTTCTTGCTCTGCAGGTAAACAGGGACCGATTATAAAGGGGCGAATAGTGACTTCTGTCGGCCATAATTTTAAACAATTATATTTGTATACGTATTTAAAGAAATAAAAAATCTTGTGTAATTCAATAGTTTTATACGTGATTATTTTAATAATATTAACATATTGTTTTTTCATGTAACTATCATATCAAAAATGAAACCATTGAAAAAACTTTTTAAGATTTTTTTATGTTTATAAACCTTTTTTTTTTAAGATTCAATAATTTGATAATTTCATATCATGTGTCAATTGCTTTTAAAATTTTTAGATCCGCCTATGTAGGTAATTATGGACCTCACCCGTCTACGGTTGGAAATAGCGCGCCATGGATCATGACAGTTGCAGCCAGCTACACTGACAGAACGTTTCCGACGAAAGTAAGGCTCGGCCGCGGAGAAGTTTTCCGAGGATCTTCGCTGTACCAAGGAAGAAAAACAAGTCAATTGCCTCTTGTTTATGCAAAATCAGCAGGTGCTAATAAAGAAGCACAATACTGCACAGAAAATTCACTTGATCAAAATCTTGTTAAGGGGAATATTGTTGCTTGTGAGAAAGGACTAAACAGCCGAACTGAGAAGGGAGTGGTGGTTAAAAAGGCCGGTGGCGCCGGAATGATACTACTCAACTCAGAGAGCCAAGGATGTGAGCTTCTTGCTGATCCTCACATATTGCCAGCAACTTCATTAGATGCCTCAGAAAGTAACATTGTTAGAAACTATATCCAAACTTCGAAAAATACACCAACAGCTTCAATTTCCTTCCTAGGGACAAAATATGGCGAGCCTGCGCCGGCTATGGCGGCGTTTTCTTCTAGAGGGCCAAACTATTTTGGACTTGATGTGATTAAACCGGATGTTACTGCGCCCGGTGTGAACATCTTGGCAGCGTGGCCGGCGAAAGTTAGCCCAAGTTTGCTGAAAAGTGACAAAAGAAGTGTTATGTTTAACATTATTTCAGGCACTTCAATGTCATGTCCTCATGTTAGTGGCATAGCTGCATTGATCAAATCTGTTCATAAAGATTGGTCTCCTGCAGCCATAAAATCTGCATTGATGACTACTGCATACACATTGAACAATAAAGGCGATCCGATCAGGGATGCTGGATCGAATAATTCGGCTTCTGCTACTCCTTTTGCTTTTGGTTCTGGCCATGTTAATCCAGAAAGTGCATCTGATCCAGGTTTAGTATATGATATAAACACAAAAGATTATTTAAATTACTTGTGTAGCCTTAACTATACAGATTCTGAGATTGCTTTGGTATCAAGAGAGAATTTTGTGTGTCCTAAAAACTCAGTTCTTCAAGCTGGTGACTTGAATTACCCTTCATTTTCTGTTCTATTTGATAGAGTGGGACAAAATTCTAGTGTGACATACAAGAGGGTTGTCACAAATATTGCGAAATCACAAAGTGCTAATTATGTGGTTAATGTTGAACAGCCAAGGGGAGTTTCAGTTACTGTAGAACCAAGGAAACTGAAATTTGAGAAAATGGGACAGAAATTGAGCTATAGTGTGACATTTTCTTCAATTGGAAAAAGATTAAGAGATGCTGGTTCCAATTCATTTGGGTCACTGACTTGGGTTTCTGGAAAATATTACAAGGTTAGAAGTCCTATTGCTGTAACATGGCAATAGAAAATTTGAGAAGAGGATTTAGGGAACTTTACTTGATTGGATGAATCCATCACATTATTGGTGTTGAAAATAACATGCTATTAGTTTAGCATCATCATAAGGGTAATTTCTTTGTAATTGTTTCTTGCTAATTATTTTTCAATGTTGTAATTTGGAGTGTTCAATTTGCAACCTTTTTTCCTTCTTGTTTCATGAATTTTGATATCCCAGCCAGATTCAAGCCAAAAATCAAATGGGTATAACCACAGAAAATCACCCTTAGAGACTTGAAACATTATTTGTGCAGTTATGCTGTCTAAATATTATTTTATTTAATTTAAAAATAATAAACCCATTTCTTGAAAATTTTCCAAATGTGTTCATTAACTAAGTTGTTCTTTCTTTTTTCAATTGTTAATAAAAACAAATATTTTAACAACATTTTTCGTATCAAAGTTATATATTTAAAAATCTTTAGTGAAGAATGGTATATAATACCATTAAAGAAATCATTCATCCACATTTTAAAATTGAAAGGCCAAAGTGTATATAAAATAAAACATTAGAAGATATTGTAGCGTTGATCAGCTACTAAACCAAATATCAATAGTTCTATCTGGCTTTGGACAGATCACAGATCAGCTATATTAGTTTCTGATCTCTCATTTATACTCACTTTATTACCTAGACAATAGGAGAGAAAATGGTGATACTATAATAATAATTTTATAATTATTTTTATGTGAAGATCTTTTTTTTTTATTATTAGATAATAAATTATAGAGTTTGAGTGATATATTATAAAAATGTTATCTTTATTCAAAGTGTGACTAAACAAAAAAATTACACTTTTAATACAAGTATTTTCATAAAAAAATTTTAACTTTTTTATTTGAATAGGCACCTTATTATCATAGTCTTTTTTTTTCTTTATTCGAAAGAGAAAAAAGTAGGTGAAAACTAAAATAATTGAAAAGGGTAAAATATATTTTTTATTTTTAAAAATTATTAAAAAATTTTAAAATATTTTTAAATTTTATTTTATTTTAGTTTTGTTCAAATTTTTTTTTTGTATAAAATGTATTAAGAAGTTTAGGATTAATTTAATAATAATTTTACAAAGACAATTTTTAACATAAATAAATCAGTTTTAGTTGTCAAATATTATTATTAAATTAATCTTACATTTTCTAAAATTTTAATAGTAAAAAATACAGTTGATAAAGATAAAAATATTTTAGGCAAAATTAAAATAAAATAAAAATTTAAAAATATTTTTAAAATTTTTAATAAATTTTAAAGATAATAAATATGCTTGGTCTCAAATTGAAGGGATCGAATAGCAGTTGGTTTTAAAATCTAAAAGCAATCATTCCCAGTCACAAAAGTTACTCCATTGAACAAAACAAAAATAATTAATAAGTTAATAGTCAAAATTGTCTCTGAAAGATACTTTGATTATAACAGTCCAGACCATCTGCTAGTATGATATTATCTGCTTTGGCACACAAGGCCTCACGGTTTTGTCTTTGACGATAGGGATGATAGCCGAAACCCCCCACATTCACTCGTCAAAACGCATCATGCTAGAGAGAGGTATCCACACCCTTATAAGGCATGCTTCCTTCCCCTCCCCTAAAGGAGCCTAACGCCCTCGCTGGCAATCGATCCGGGTTCCGACTCTGATACCATCTGTAACAGCCCAGACCACCCGCTAGCACGATATTGTCCGTTTTGGCACACAAGGCCTCACGGTTTTGCCTTTGACGATATGGATAATAGCCGAAACCCCCACACTCACTCGTCAAAATGCGTCATGATAAGGAGAGGTATCCACACCCTTATAAGGCATGCTTCGTTCTCCTTCCCAATCGATGTGGGATCTTACAATCCACCCCCCTAAGGGAGCCCAGCACCCTCGCTAGCACATCGATCCGGGCTCCGACTCTGTTACCATCTGTAACAATCCAGATCATCCGCTAGCACGATATTATCTGCTTTGGCATACAAGGCCTCACGGTTTTGCCTTTAATGATAGGGATGATAGCCGAAGCCCCCCACGCTCACTCGTCAAAACGCGTTATGCTAGGGAGAGGTATTCACACTCTTATAAGGCATGTTTCGTGTAAAACCCGGTTAATTAATGATTAATTAACTTATAAATGAGAATTTATTCTAGAGAGACAAAAATGTGATTTTTATGGCTTAATATGATAGAGGAGATTGAGACGAGAATTTTGATCAATTTTATAGAAATCGGACCAAGATTGGACTGAACGAGCCAAACCGGACCAACCGGATCCATATTGGGCCCTTGGCCCAACCTAACTAAACTAAAACCCTAATTTTCAGCACTCTCTCTCCTCACAACACACTCATACACGCTAAAATTACAAGGAAATGGGGGAAGAACACTCTCTCAAGTTCTAACCCTTGGTTGATCTTCAAACTACCATAACTTTTGATCTAAATCTCCGATTGCCGCACCGTTTACGGCCACGCATTCACCGCAAAGAGCTCTACAAAACCAATACAATCAATCTTGAGGTAAGCTGCATTTTTTCTTCGAATTTCAGCCCTTATTTTTGAGTTTCATGGGAAAAATGTTGAGGTTTTGAGCTCCTTTGTGTTATAGGATCAAATTAGCTTGAGGAAAAGGCTTGTTTTAGCTCCCTTGGTTCTTGGGTAAGGTAAGATATCTCAAACTCTAGTGAGAATGTTGAATTTGTGGTTTTGAGTATTGAGCTTTTGTGTTTTAGTGTGATATTGTGGCTTAGGCATTTTATATATGTATATTGGAGCTTGATTGGTGATTTTAGAAAGCTTGGAAGAGGATTTTGTGTGCTAAAATTTGTTCTTGGAAGTGTTGAAGCTTGAGGGCTTGTGAAAAAATAGTTTGAAAATGCTCCGGGTTGAGCGGAGAAATCGGCTAAGTTATGGTCTCAGTTTCCTGTGTCTAAAATGTAATGTGGTGGGAAATACTTGGGCTAGAGGCCCTAAGATAGGGATTGAATTGTTGAGGTTGTTGAATGGTTGAGATATATTATGTGGTCTTATATATGATTATGAATATGGATGTTTTGTTGGTATGATGTATGAGAAATATGCATGTTTGATATATGCTTGATGATTGATTGAGGTTGAATTATGGGTGAAACCATGTTGATGGTGAGTATGACATTGATTATGTGTAATGATGGTTGATTGGGAATGGTGTTGTTGAAAATTGGTATGAGAAAGAGTGTATGACATGAAAATGTGTTTGAGTTTGAGCCAATTGAGTGAAGTGGATTAAAATGATGGGATGGTATTTTGTGAAGTTGATAAAAATGCTAATGTATAAGTTGAGGAGGCTTGAGGTTATTTTTGTATGTTTTGAATTGATTTCAAAAAGGGTTGAAATTGATATGTTTTAGTTGATTTTGAAAAGGGTTGAAATTTGTTTGATTTGAAAATGGCACTTTGTGATTTTGTATGAAAATATGTTTTTTGGGCATACTTTGGCGGAGCATAACTTGAACTCCGGATCCCCGTTTTGTGCCAAACTTGTTTAGAAATAAAATTGGATTCAGGATGTTTATGCCGTTCAAAGAACGGGTGAAAATTGATTTGAAACGGAGAAGTTATGCCCATCGGAAGATTGGGATTTAAATGGGTGAAAAATGATTTGAAAATACGTCATCCACGCATGCGCGTGGCCCACGCATACGCGTCAATGGGCTGATTTGGTTGCTCAGCCAAAGTTCCTGACAGTTGTGCGGGAATTGTGCTAGTTTTGGGCGTGGAGAACAAAACGCACCCATGCGTACGCATGGCTGACGCGTAGGTATCCCTGGGCTTTTCTTACATCGACGTGTGCGCGTGGGCGACGCATACGCGTTGATGCACTTTTGGCTTTTCCACGCGTGCGCGTAGGCGACGCGCACGCGTGACCCTATTTTCATCCCAAAGTTGATTTTGAGTTTTAAAAGCCAAATCTCATACTTCTAAGCCTCCGATCTCACCCCTTATGTATTAAATCATTATGATATGCCTAGCGATGGGAAATAAGCTAGGGGATGTGGTAACTTGTGAATGAAGAAAGGGGAAAGTTAATGATTAATGATGATCAAAGATGATTGTATGAGATACGGAGGATGGCGGTGGAAGTGCTTGATGTGCCATGAGCCTAAGGGCTGTAATTGTTAATGAATTGGCTGGTTCTGGATTGAACTATGAGCCGGATGACTGAGTTTTTGCCATGTTATGGCAGGGCCATAATTGAATTATGGCTGAGTATGATTACATATATAAGTATTGAATGAAATGTGAATGTTGCACTTCCACTATCTGAGACACGAGTTTTCCTAGAAGAAAGCAGTGGCTAGCCACTACGTGCTCCAGGTGGAGACTCGAGACTCTGCTGAACCTATGTCGTAAGTGTGGCCTAGCACTGTGAAAGACCCAGATGAGCTCGCCTCCGTGAATATATACACTAGTAAGGGTGTTGGATATGAATTATGAATTATGAATTATATTGAGTATAACTCGAGTTGGGGATGCACGACAGAGGGACAGTCCAATGGTTAGCTACCAGGACTTGTCGGGTTGGCTATATAACCGACAGATGATATCATCAGCCATTAGGACAGGCATACATCATATGCATATTATGTGAATTGTTTGGAATGCCTATTTGACCGCATATTACTTGCTAATTGTCTAAATACTATATCTGTTTCCTATTTGTATATCTCTTGTTTGATATAATTGTGTTTGCAATATTATACTACTGCTGGCAGTTGGGAGGTCTAAAGAATTTGGAAAGGAAAGTATTAATTAGACTGAAGATCTTTAGTCAGTTGCCATTTATGGTTTAGCCTGTTTATAAGCTTTGATTTATCTGGTGAAAGTTCCAGGATATTACATGTTAAATATGTGGGAACTGTTACCATGCTGAAAACCTCTGGTTCTCACCCATGAGGATTTTGTGGTTTTCAAATGCAAGACGTGAGGTTTCTCGCTGAGGCATGCTGGAGGCTTCTGGTTTAGCGAAGATCCTTTGTTCTCGAGACTCTATTTTGCTTTATATGTTTTTCTTAGATACTTGTTATCTCCACTAATAATACAAACTATGATGGCTCCTCTTAGAGGAGATTTTGGGAGAATAGGTTTTCTGTATTTATGCCTCTTTGGATTTTCTTTGGGGTTTCTTATTTTATTTACATGTATATACTTTTATGCTCAGACCGGTTATCTTCGCAACCGGATTTTGAGTTTTGATATTCTTGTTTTTGGCACTCTTTCGTATATATATAATCTCGCGTTATCTTATCCTGTAACCGTTATGTTATGTTATCGATCGGAGTGTTGCACTTTTCGAGTTGCGATTTTGTTTTATCCATTTTTCTTCAAAAGCTCCTAGTTAAAAACATAATTCAGACTACTATACGTACTAAATTTTATTTTTAGAGGTCGTAATACCTTGCCATCTCTGAATTATGACTTAAGCATAAGACTCTGTATGGTAGGATGTTACACTTCGTTCCCCTCCCCAACCGATGTGGGACCTTACAATGTTGACCATAGTTTGACCAAAAAATTTGAAAAAAAAGATAAAATTGTTGCAAATCGAAAATATTAAGGATAAAATTGAAACAAATTAAAACTTAGGGTTTTTTTTGAAACTTTTAGTAAACATCAAGCACAAAAAATATATTTTACCCTATAATTTAATTCGATTATGGAATTATGTTATTTATATATAACATATTTTTTAAATTTCCATGTGAGCATTTTTCGTGCAATTTCAGTGCGATCTCCGTGCATCCACTACAAAATTCTTATTTGTTTGTGGAAGTTTTTTAATGAGAGTTATTAGAACCACCACAATATATTTTATTTGTAACAATTTTAAAGAATTAACAAAAACTTCCACTGTTTATTTTCAACCCAATTAATTATAAAGAATCAACCCAAACAAATATTTTCCAAACCCATACCAAAAATAAAAAAAATAAAAGTTATTCTAGAGAGAGAGAAAGAGAGAGAGAGAGAGAACGAGGGAGCGTTTGAAACCCTAAAATCTCGATTCCATTGCCACCGCCATTCATCTCCTTGTCGCCGTTGCCACCAAGTCTCCTCCGTCAATGCGTCGCCTGCTGGAGTTATGAATGGAGGACAAGGTGATCATGAAGGCTCTCAATTCGTGGAGCTCTCGCCTCTCAGGATAGTATTTCAGGAACGATTCCATTCAGATCGTTGAGGTAATGCTTAGATATTCCGTTTCTACGTCGTCTTCCACGGCGAGTTCTTTCGCTGGTTCTGATTTTGCTCCGGCAGCTTGAAGCACTCAGAGTGCGGTTTCTTCGCAAACTCGGTGGCATGGCTGAGGAGATCTGAAAGGTGAGCGAGCTGGAATCTTTGAAAGCTTTGATTGAAGCTGCGTTCGAAGCTATCAGATCTCGTGAAACTAATTCTCATGTTGTTCTAAGTCATTACGGTGAGAATTTGTTCCTAATTTGTTCTTGTTTAGTACGAGACTTAAATTTTGTGGTTTTAATTATGTGAATTATATATGACACATTCTGTATTATAGGAATTGACTGGAAGGGCCTAGGGCTCGATCTAATCCCAAATTGGATATAATCTGGAAGAAAGAATTAAGAAGGTTACAATTTTTAATATCCTTACTTTATGCCGTAAAGTTATCTATTTGATTATTTGCTTCCTGTATATTTTTTCTTTGTTCACATTTTAATAGATGTGAGAGGGAATTCTAAGACTGAAATATTACTACTAGGACAAAACATCATCTTCATGTCTATGTCAAATCACCAAACTGAAGTAGATTCTATTGTTATTGCACTGCTAATTAAAAAAAGGTCCCACATCTTGTTGAAAACATGATAATTTTTTTATAATTTTATAATTTTTACTGTTTTGTTGTTTTAAAAGTCATGTGTAACTGCTGAAGTAATTGAATTCTGCCAATTCTTATATAGATCTATGTAATAGGAGATAGAGTTGTTACTAATTCTTTGTGCAAGTCCTTCAGTATTGGTAGGTTTTTTTTATATATACTTGCCTATATTAAACTTGAAATATGTTCATATGTTTATTTTAATAAATATAGTTGACTTCATAATCTTTGTTTTTATAAGAATATAATTTGTGTATACTCTAAAAAGCACATACTTGATGACTCCTCACAAATAGAAATGAAAAACAGAGCAAATACACAAGTTTGAAAGAGATGGCTGTGCTTCTAAGGTATATCTATTAGTGTAGAGCTAATAACTATTTTTCTTTATATATTCTGAATTCAGGCTGTAGCTTCATCAATTTTGGTCCATGTTTTCTTGGAACCTTTAGGCTTTGGGAAGTTGAACTTTAATTATAGAAATAACAAGAAATTGCTAGTTATATAGTTTAGTTCTAATCTCACGGATCATTCACTAGTATTCACATTATAGTAAATATTATATTATTTCACACTATAAAAAAATCAAACATAGGATAAATAATTATTCTTTTAACCAATAGTCAATTTTCGGATCAAATTACCTATTACCCTTTTTACAGCAAATAATTATTTAATTTATTTTTAATTAAATATTTTTTATATTCACTAATCTTTCAAGAAAAAAAACATATACAATGTATTTTATACTAAATTCATCAATTTTTCGTATTCAAAAATATATTTATTTTTTTAATATAATAAACAAATAAAAATTTGTTAAAAATATTTTATATTAAATTTAACTTTTTTATTAAATTCATAATTCAATTAAATGTATCGATATAATATATTTTGTATGTGTATCTGCCAAAAATTTAGTTTTTAGATAATATTAATATTTTATATTAATATATGTTTTTGACCATGTTCGGTATATCGTTGAACATTATTAAGACATTATTATAATATGCTATAATAATATTTTTCTTTTATAAGAAAAATATTAAATATCATTGCAATTTATTATTTATTTTTTTAAATATTATTTAATGTATTTATTTTATATAACAAATACAATTATTTTTCTTACTAAAAATATAATTTGTTTTATGGTATCTATTATTACATTTTGAATTAAAAGAAACAAATTTAATTCTTGACGTGGTTTTTACTCTTTTCCTTGGTATAAAGTAACATATTATTAATTGTATGTAAAATACTAAATTGTGAAGATATTATTCATTAAATGTTACCTTGAATTTATTTGATTTTTAAGAAATTTATGCATGGATTATTATCTTTCTTTCATTTCTTTATTATTATTATTGTTGTTATTATTATTATTATCGATAATTTGTTACATGATCCTATGCTACATCTCGTTTGGTGTCTAGAATTGCGCAAGAATATTTGAAGAGAATCATGTTTATGGTAATAATGAAACCATAATTATCTTAAAAGCCGATAAAAATTTGAATAACTATACTAAATGTACATTAAAATTAATTATTAATATAAAATATATATTAAAAATGAATTAAATTATACATATAATTATATACAAATTAAATATATAATGATTAATTTTTTGTGTGCTAACATAATAATTTTAAAATTTGAAAGATTGACGATAATAAAAAGGAATTAAGGACTCTCTTAAAAGATAAAACGAAAATACGTATAATGAAAAAAATGAAGGAGGAGATAATGATGGTGTTAAAGCGGCCGAAATAAGAATCGGCGAGAAAGCCACCAAATAAAAAGAAGAGAGAGAAAATACCAATCCATGTGTTTACATTCTTTGTTGCATTTACTACTGACTCTTTAAGCTCTTTTGTTAGGTATGTTATCAAATTTGCGACAAACTCATCAAAGTAAATCTCTTTGCAAATTTCACACTTATTCATACCACAAATATCAATGAAATTACTTATTCTAAAAGTTTAAAATAATAAAAAAATATAAATAATTATATTTTTAACACATTTTTTATTATGTAAAATATATAAATAATTATATTTCTACCATGTATAATTATTATAGATATAATAATTTATATTTATTTTTTATTAATTTAAATTTTTAAAAAATACTAATTTTATGAAATGATATCAGTCTATAACCAAAAAATTTAGAGTCTAATTTTTATTATTTTTAAGAGAGAAAAAAATATCATTCTATTTTTCTATCTTTGGGTCTTTATATTTTTGTCTCCAAATACAAATAATTAAATACAAATTTTTAAAAAAAAGGAAGAAAAGAAAAGCTCATATGTGATGAAGATGGCAGCATGCTAGCCACCCCTTTTGGTGGTTTTAACGGGGATATTGCTGTCGTCGTTGGTCACAGTGTTGTTCTCAGTCTGGGCCATAACTATTACGTTAAGCAATACAATTTGTAGTACTATTTAGACTGTTATTTAATTAATCTTATGTAGGGCTATCCTATTTATATTGTCAAGTATCGAAAAAAAGAAAATTCTATTTATATTATCAATCTCAATTTGCACGAAAGAGCATAAATTGAAGCCACCTCTTTTGTAAAACCCGATTAATTAACGGCTAATTAACCCATAAATGAGAATTTATTCTAGAAAGCCCAAAATGTAATTTTTATGGCTAAATGTGATAGAGGAGATTAAGACGAGAATTTCGGTACCAATTTTATAGAATTCGGACCAAAATTGGACTGAACGGGCCAACCGGACCCAAAATGGGCCCTTGGCCCAACTAAACTAAACCAAAACCCTAGTTTTCAGCACTCTCTCTCCTCACATAACACTCTTACACGCTGAAATTGGAGGCACAAGAGGGAAGAACTCTCTCTCAAGTTCTATCTCTCCCTTGTTCTTCAAACCACCATAACTTTTGATCTAGAACTTCGATTGCCGCTCCGTTTGTGGCCACGCGTTCACCGCGGATAGCTCTACAAAACTCATACAATCAATCTTGAGGTAAGCCATGTTTTGCTCTTCGAATTTCCAGCCTTGTTTTCGAGTTTTATGAGAAAAAATGTTGAGATTTTGGGCTCTTTGATGTTATAGGACCCAACTCTCTTGAAGGAGAAGGTTAATCTTGTCTCTTTGGATCTTGGATGTGGTAAAATTCTCAACCCTAGAGTAATTTTTTGTTCTATGATGTTTGGGTATTGAGATGTTGTGTTTGGGTATGATGGTTGTGGCTTAGGTTGTGTATATGTGAATATTGAAGCTTGATTGGTGATATTGAAAATCTTGAAAAGGGATTTGGTGGTGAAAAATCTGTTCTTGGAGGTGTTGAGGCCTTGAGAGCTTGAAGAAAAGTGGGTTGGAAGTGCTCTGGTTAAGTTTGGGAAATCGGCTAAGGTATGGTCTCGGTTTCTCGTATCTAATATGTAATGTGGTAGGAAATACTTAGGCTAGAGGCCCTAAGATAGGCATTGAATTATTGGTGTTGTTGAATGGTTGATATATATGATGTGGTCATATATGTGATGATGATTATTGATGCCTTGATGGTATGATGTATGAGAAATATGCATGTTGTGATATATGCTTGATGATTGATTATGGTTGAATTGTGGGTGGAACCATGTTGATGGTTAGTATGATATTGATTGTGTACAATATGATTTATTGGAATTGGTGTTATTGAAAATTGGCATGAGGAAGAGTATATGATATGTCAATGTGTTTGGGTTTGAGCCACTTGGGTGAAGTGGGTTAAAATGATGGGATAGTGATTTTGTAAATTATAGTAAAGTGTCAATGTGTGAGTTGAGGAGGCTTGATGTTGAATTTGATATATTTTGATTAATTTCAAAGAAAAGGGATGAAATTGGCATGTTTTGATTGATTTTGAGAAGAGTTGAAAATGGCTTGTTTTGAAAATGGCACTTTGTGGTTTTGTATGAAAAATATGATTTTTGGGCATACTTTGACGGGACATAACTTGGACTACGGATCTCTGTTTTGTGCCAAATCTGTTTAAAAATAAAATTGGATCCGGGATGTCCATGCCGTTCAAAGAACGGGTGAAAAACAATTTAAATTGAGAAAGTTATGTCCGTTGGAAGATTGGGGGTTGAATCTGTGAATTCTGCAGCTTTTAACTTAGAAAATTTTTAACAGAATGACCCCCTGCGCGTAGGCGCACCTGGCGCGTACGCGCCGTTCTTCCAGAAAGCGCCATCCACGCGTGCGCGTGATGTGCGCGGGCGCGCCGAATGTGCTGCACCCAATGCTCAGCCATTTCCCAGAGAGTTGTGCCAAAACTGTGCCAGTTTTGTGCCTGGGGCACGAGAGCACCCACGCGTACGCGTGGTTGACGCGTGCGCATCGATTGGCTAATTTTCAATCCACGCGTTAGCGTGCATGACGCATACACGTCGATGAGTTTTTGTGGCCATCCACGCGTTCGCGTGGAGTGCGCGTACGCGTGGCCCTGTTTTCATCCCAAAGTTGATTTTTGAGTTTTAAAAGCCAAATCTCATACTTCTAAGCCTCCGATCTCACCATTTATGTCTTAAATCATTATGATATGCCTAGTTATTAGAAAAGGAGCTAGTGAATGTGGTAACTTGCGAGTGAAGCAAGAGAAAAATGAATGATCAATGAGGATCAAAGATGATTATGTGAGAGGCGGAGGATGGCGGTGGAAGTGCTTGTTATGCCATGGGCCGAAAGGCCGTAATTGTTAATGAAACGGCTGGTTATGGATTTAACCGTGAGCCGGATGGCTGGATTATTGCCGTGTTACGACGGAGCCATGATTATGGCTAAGAATAAATGCATATATGTTGTTGAATGAATTGTGAATGTTGCACTTCCGCTATTGGAGATGAGAGTTTCCCTGGAAGGAAGCAGTGGCTAGCCACCATGTGCTCCAGGTTGAGACTCGAAGCTCTTTTGACCCTATATCGTAAGGGTGGCCGGGCACTGTGAAAGCCCCGGATGAGTTCGCCCCCGTAAATATTCACCAGTGAAGGTGATGGATATAGATCATGATTATGATCAAGTTTATGATGTGTATAACTCGAGTTGGGGATGCGCGACAAAGGGACAGTCCAATGGTTAGCTACCAGGACTTGTCGGGTTGGCTCTATAACCGACAGATGATATCATCAGCCACTAGGGACAGGCATTCATCATATGCATACTATATGAATTGTTTGAGATTGCCTATTTGACTGCATATTACTTGCTAATTGTCTAAATGCCTTATTTATTCCTATTTGTATATTTCTTGTTTGATATAACTGTGTTTACTACATTATACTTCTGCTGGTAGTTGGGAGGTCTGAAGGAATTGGAAAGGAAAGTATTAGTTAGACTGAAGAATCTTTAGTCAGTCGCCACATATGGTTTAGCTTGTTTATAAGCTTTGATATTATCTGGGAGAAGTTCTAGGATTGCCTTCGGCTTTCCTCTATTATTATGTATTATATATGTGGAAGCTGTTACCATGCTGGGGACCTCTGGTTCTCACCCATGCGAATTTTGTGGTTTTCAGATGCAGGACGTGAGGTTTCTCGCTGAGGCCTGCTGGAAACTTCTGGATTTGCAAAGATCCTTTGTTCTTGGGGACTCTGTTTTAGTTTATATATTTTGCTTAGATACTTTTATCTCCATTAAATAATACAAACTGTGATGACTCCTCTTATGGGAGATTTTGGAGAATAGGTTTCTGTATTTTGTGTCCCTTTGGGTTTTCTTTGGGGTTTTCCTTATTTTATCATATGTGTATATTGCTATATGCTCGGACCGGTTATCTTCGCAGCCGGATTTTGAGTCTTGATATTCCTGTTTTTGACACTCCTTTGTATATATATTATCTCGCGTTGGTTTATCCTTGTTCGTTACGTTATCGATCGGAGTGTTGCGCTGTCGAGTTGCGATTTTTGTTTACCCTTTTTTCTACAAAGGCTCCTAGTTATAATCAATCATTCATACTACTATACATACTAAATTTTATTTTAGAGGTCGTAATACCTTGCCATCTCTGAATTATGACTTAAGCATAAGACTCTGTATGGTAGGGTGTTACATCTTTTGATAGTTTCAACGGGGATATTGCTACCGTCGTTGGCCATGGTAGTGCCTTCAGTCTGGGTCATAACTATCACGTTAAGCAATACAATGTGTAGTATTATTTAGACTGTGATTTAATTAAACTTATGTAAAGCTATTCTATTTATATTGTCAAGTATCGAAAAAAGAAAATTCTATTTATAATATCAATCTCAATTTGCAGGAAAGAGCATAAATTGAAGCCACCCCTTTTGGTGGTTTCAGCGGGGATATTGCTGCCGTCATTGGCCATGGTGGTTTTCTCAGCTTGGGCCATAACTATCACGTTAAGCAATACAATGTGTAGTATTATTTAGACTGTGATTTAATTAATCTTATGTAGAGCTATTCTATTTATATTGTCAAGTATCGAAAAAAGAAAATTCTATTTATATTATCAATCTCAATTTTCACGAAAGAGCATAATGTAACCGCCCAAATCACCCGCTAGTACGATATTGTCTACTTTGGCACACAAGGCCTCAAGGTGTTGCCTTTGACGATAGGGATGATAGCCGAAGCCCCCCACACTAGTTCACTCGTCAAAACGCGTCATGTTAGGAAGAGGTATCTACACCCTTATAAGGCATGCTTCGTTCCCCTCCCCAACCGATGTGGAACCTTACAATGTTGATCATAGTTTGACCAAAAAATTTGAAAAAAAAAGATAAAATTGATGCAAATCAAAAACATTAAGGATAAAATTGACACAAATTAAAACTTAGGGGTATTTTTAAAACTTTTAGTAAACTTTAAGGATAAAAAATATACTTTACCTTATAATTTAATTTGATTATGGAATTATGTTATTTATATATAACGTATTTTTTAAATTTTCATGTGAACATTTTCCATACAATTCCAGTGCGAACTCCGTGCATTGCACGGATTATTCACTAGTATTCACAGTGTAGTAAATATTGTATTGTTTCATACTATAAGAAGATCAAATATAGGATAAATAATTATTCCTTTAATCAATAGTCAATTTTTGGATCAAATTACCTATTGCCTTTTTTACAACAAATAATTACTTAATTTATTTTTAATTTTGTTCTTAATAAAAAATAAATTCACTTAAAAATAATGTGATTAAGAGTAAAATTAAAAAATAATTGAATAATTATTTACAATAAAAATTGATATTATTAAAGAATAAAATTAAAATTTATTTTAAAATTAAACGTAAAGTTTAACTAAATTAAACATTAAAGATATAAAGGTTGTGGATACCTCTTTCTAATATTACACGTTTTGACGAGTAAGTATGGGGGGTTTTGGCTGTCATTCCTATTGTCAAAAGCAAAACCGTAAGATTTTGTGTGCCAAAGCGGACAATATCGTACTAGCGGGTGGTCTGAACTGTTACATCGATCTCCATATAAATTTTCAAATGATAAAATTAATCAAAATTGTCTCGAAAGATGACGGACATGACCACGTTAGTTCTTCTATTAATTCGTCCGCTGAGCTGGCTAACGTTGAGTGACATGTTCTATTGAATTGACGGAAGAATTAACGTGGTTATATCCATCATTTTTCGAAGACAATTTTAATTAACTTTATCATTCAAAGACTCATATAAAGATCGAAGTCTCTTTTAAAAACGATTTTGAATATTAATTCAATAATTAATAGAGTCCTAAAGTGAGAAATGTATATATCGACTTGTGAAAATTCAATTGCTTGCGAATTGATAATGAAAACAACGTTTGATATACATAGTGACAAATATCGTAATATATGAACTCGCGTCAATACCAATGATAAGTTGCTAGAAGCTTCTACACGGATATACTACTCTATTATAGTTCTACAAAGCTCTAATTTGGATATGTTAGTGATCAATTAATTTATTACATCCCTTCCATATTTTGGATTTCGTATAGAATATGATGTTATGTGTTCCCTTTTACAAAAACAAATTGAACAAATTAAACAAATAAAGAAAATTAGATACTAATCTTTCAACGTTGTTCTTTGAAAGGCAGCTTCTTACGGTATCTAAACTTTTCCCCGACGCGTGTTTTTTATTTAATTTTACACGGTTTCTTATCATCATTTCTTCTTCGTTTTTTCTTTTCTTTCTTCGTTCTGAGTGGAAAATAAAATTTTCGACAAGAAAAAACTCGTAGTTTATTTCGTAAACTTTTTATCTTTGTAATATTAACGATAATAAAATTAAATTTAAAATCTCTTGTCACTAAATCGCTTTTACTTAGTTTTGCTACCCGTTAGGCAATTACACAAAAGTTAATGTTCACGGTATCAAATGAGTAAATTATTATTTTTATTTATAAAGATTCCGAATAACAATTTATTTAAAAAAATACAATAAAAAAGTATATATATATATATATACATATATATATATATATATATATATATTTTGATGTATTGAGATAAGGTGGATGCTGCGGTAAAGTTGTCAATTTCAACTTTTTGTAAAGACGTTTTCCATCTTGTGGTTGTTATTGATTTAAAAGCATATTATTAAAAGTATTGCTTAAAGAGAAAGTGTTACCCTTAATCGAAAATTTTCGAATAAGTTTATAATTTGTATAGATAATTTGCAACTTCATAATCTAGAGTATTTAATCATTTCTGTAATTTCTCTTGTATTTGTTAAATGATTATTTATTACTAGTTCTTGATGTATTCTAATTTTATAGCTTTTTATTTCTGTTCTAAAATCTTTTATTTGTTTATAATTTCTTAAATCCTTAAAAACTTCTTTTATTGTTACACTTTCTTTTGTTAATTATCTTTTCAATTTCCTTCTCCATCTTTTCTTTCATCAGTTTTAATCGTAATATGGTTTTCCAAACATTTATAAATTGCCTAGATTTAATTTTAACTTATTTATATTTATTCTTATTTCTATCCTTTTTATTATAAGGTCATCAATTTCGATCTGTAAATTGTTTAATTCTCTTTTATACTCCTCTATTTTATTTTTTAATTTTTCACCCTTTTCCTTTTTATTTTATTTTCTGGTTTTTCAATCTTTTTATGTCTCATAAATTAGGTAATCTTATTATAACTCCTAAAATAGTTTTTGTTTATCATTATTTATTTTAGAATTTCTGCAAACTCTATCATTGATTCATCACTATTTTCCAGAGATTCTATTAATTTTTCTAACTCTTCAACTTCCTTTTTTAACTTGTTATAGATTATTTTTAGAGTTTTAAATGCTCTTTGATTTATTTCAGAAAACTGTAAATAATTCAAACGATTTTCTCTTTTATGTTGGGAATAAGACACCATTCCCCCTTGAGAAAACACCTTTGACAGAGAAATAAAATAGACACAATCACAACACAAGAATTTAACGTGGAAACTCCAATTATCGGAGAAAAAACCACGGCCGTTGTCAAATGACAACCAGAGAATATCACTATGTGAAAATTGTTACAACACATAGACTTCTTTCTCTCTAACACCGGCACCCCAGTACACCCACACTCTCTCAAAGCAAATATCTAACTACACCTCACAACACTCTCTAATCAAAGAGTACAGAGGAAAAGAAAAATCAGATACAAGCTTAAAGTGTTTCTGACTGGTGCAAAAACAAATGGAGAACTTAGCCTCATATTTATAGCCTAGGCCACCCACTCCATTTGCTATCCTAAGCAATGTGGGACTAATTCAACCAAATCCTAACAATCTCCACCTTGATTGAAATAGTCACACATCTTCAGCTTCCATTGTCAACACCGACAATTCTTTGCTGCCATTGTCTATACCGACAATCATAGTTCAGAGAACTATCATACTCCACCATGAAAGTATACTCACTTGGAATTAGACCACTCCAAGCATTTCGCCTTGGTACAGATCGAAACCTTGCTGAAAATTCATAGTGCAACTTCCAAATTGGCCTTTCCTGGAAGTTCTTCAGCCATCGACCTAACTCCGCCACACACCTTGCATCTCAACGCCAACCAATACCCGTGTGCAATTGTGGACCCGATTGCCACAACTTATCCTTATCCATGGCAGTGCGGTAATACCATGAGGATACTTCTTGTCTTCTAGAGAACATCATCTTCTCTCATAGAGAGAGCAATATTGCAAGTATCAGATTGAGAGTCTTTTCCTGAAACCGCATTACTTGGACAATTTCTCTTTACATGCCCAGACTTTCCACATTTCCAGCATGTTACACTCCTTCCACGATTTCCTTTTCCATAATTGTCACTTCTAGCTACAAGCGCCAAATCTGATGAAGTGCTACCCTCATTTTTCATTCTTCTTTCTTCAGCAATGAGCTTACTGGCAACTTCTTCAAAATTTAGAGTTTTCTTCCCTTACATTAAAATAGGTTTGATATACTCATAGGAAGAAGGAAGAGACAATATGAGCCTCAGTGCCTTATCTTCATCATCAATTTTCACTCCAATTGCCTCTAATTCAGAGGCAATACCATTGATAGCACTAAGATGGTCGGAGATTTTCACATTGTGATCCATGCGTAGATTATGGAACTGCTCCTTCAATAACAACCAATTTGAGATGCCCTTTGCCTGATACAACCCTTCGAGTTTATCCCAAAGTTCCTTGGCTGTTTTCATTTCTTGCACATTTGCAAGAACATTCTTAGCCAAATACAGACGAATAGCACTTGTAGCTCTCAAATCTAGTTCCTCCCAATCTTCATCCTTCATACCAGAGATCATTTCCTTCAACGCCTTGTGCAAACCTGATTGTATCAACACATCCTTGACTTGTATTTGCCACAAGCCAAAATTGATTCTTCCATCAAATTTCTCTATTTCAAACTTCACAGCACTTGAATATCCTAACATTGTTGCAACCGTATACTGGAATAGTATAACTCAACTGTAGACCGTGCACTAGGAAGGGTCCCTAGGAAAGAGAGGTGGGTCACGATGGACACACTTAAATACCAGGTCTTTCCTTAGCCAGAACCTTTCCAAACTGCACTCTCACAGTGTCACACTGCCTTCCAACAACAACAACAGCAACCAAAGATCAACCTCAAGCTACAGGACAAAATTCTTTTCTGATGTGGAAGGTCAGACTAGGCTGCAACCACAGAGCATACTAAGAATAAATCCCACCGAACTGAAGCTCTGATACCACTTGTTGGGAATAAGACACCATTCCCCCTTGAGAAAACACCTTTGACAGAGAAATAAAATAAACACAATCACAACACAAGAATTTAACGTGGAAACTCCAATTACCGGAGAAAAAACCACGGCCGTTGTCAAATGACAACCAGAGAATATCACTATGTGAAAATTGTTACAACACATAGACTTTTTTCTCTTTAACACCGGCACCCCAGTACACCCACACTCTCTCAAAGCAAATATCTAACTACACCTCACAACACTCTCTAATCAAAGAGTACAGAGGAAAAGAAAAATCAGATACAAGCTTAAAGTGTTTCTGACTGGTGCAAAAACAAATGGAGAACTTAGCCTCATATTTATAGCCTAGGCCACCCACTCCATTTGCTATCCTAAGCAACGTGGGACTAATTCAACCTAATCCTAACATTTCAAAAAGCTCTTGTTTCTTATCTTGATAAGTTACATATATTTCTTCCTTATTTATTGTCATAATTTAGTATTTAGGGTTTCATTTAATTTTTCGACCTTTTTTGTTAATTCTTTTATTTCAGAGTTTTCTTCTTTAATTTTTAATTTAGATAAACTTAAAGGACTATTGATTTTAGATTCCCTTATTTGAAAATTTGATGAAACCGATCTTTTTTATGGTTCTTTTAATAATAGAATTGGGTTTTCAATAGCTTTATATTTTGGTATTTCTGTTTTTACAATTTTCTGAAATAATTCATCAACATAAATTCTTTCTCTATTTTTAAATATTATACTATGATGACTATTTGTTAAAGCATAATTTATTGCATATGTAATTGAAAATGGTTCATCATCTTGTTCCATTAAACTTTTTCTATGAAATTTATAAGCTAAACTTATAGATCTACCAAGATTTTCGGTTGATAGAGGTATGGCATATCCAAGATGGGTATTAAATTTAACATTTACATTTGCCAAATTTTCATGAACAATTCCAATTATTTGATCTATTGGGTCATCGGTAATTCTTTTATCACAGATTGCTAAACTTATTGGTGAATTAATTCCTTTCATATATGTAGATTTAATTAAAACTTGTATAGTACTAATATGAATCCATCCAATTTTAAATCTTTTCTATTGATCCTTAATTTTCTCAATCTGTTTACTTAATTCTTCATCATTTATCAAGGCTATTTCAAGTTCTCCATTAGCAGATTTTATTTTTACAGGGGCTTCAAGTTGAATTTTTCCATAGTATATTATATTTTTTCTATTAAAAACTTCTTTTAAAAGACTTTGTTTATTAAAATTTTCATTTGATTTGAGATTTAGTTCTGTTTTTAGAACAGCCTGTTTTTCATTATCTAATAAAGCAGTTAATCTATAATAATCAGATTCTTCCGTTAATTCTAAGCTTTCTAAATAATTCATAATTAAGAGATTAAGATAAAGGCGTACCTTTCTGGAGAAAAACTTCCTTTATTTAGTATATTTTACATAAGATGTTTTTATCTCCATAGGGGAGATTATAGATATTAACTCCAGAGGGGAGTTTAAAACTATTTTTTCCTAAGAGAATTCTTTTGTCAGACTACAGAATCGCCTCGGCAGCTTCCTTCTTGCTCTCCTAGCTTATGAGTACTCTTAGCCTTCTACTTTCTGTTTTCTTATGCCTTCTTCAATTGCCTAAGCAATCTATTTATAATGGTTGGGTCTGATGGACAATTCCCATCCTTACCCTTCTTATGACGTCATTGCTTACGTCATTGTTTATTATCTTGCTCCAGCTACATTGTTGGTGCTCTATGACCTAAGCGCTTACGTCATTATGCAATAATGTTGAGGGATGCTTCAGATGCGCTGTCCTCTTCTTTTATCATGTGGGTGGATGCACTGTCTTCTTCTTTTATCATGTGGGTGGATCCTATCTCATTATTGCTTTCTTCAGATATTTCTGAGACACACAGCTGGCACTTGTGGTCTTCTCTGTCTTTTATCAAATAGCAGAGATTCCTTTTTATCCCTTCAGGGAGCTTTTCTAAGAGTCCGGATAGATTGTAGAATGCAGATTCAAATTCCACCAAAAGTCTCATCTCTCTTTCTTCAATTTCATTTCTTTTACTGGACACAAGCAGAGTATTTCTGCTTTTATAGTTAATTCTTGTGTGAGATTCCCTTGTTATCTTTTGAGTTCTTTCAAAGACCCTTGCTAATGTGCTGGCTAGTCTTCCTTCATGACTATAGATTGTTAAATCTTGAACTTGATCAATTGGTTGAAAATTTCCTGGGAAGACGGACATGAATATTACTTGGTGTGCTGGAACCAAGCATTCTTCTTCTTCATTAAAAATAGGTTGACTATTTGTAAATTTTAGGGATATATCCATTGGATTTACATTGTCATCATATTTTTAAATCTCTTTACTGCATCAACGAATCCTGCAGGAAACTCACTAATAATTTTCAGATCATTAAAAATTAAAATTGTATCAATTAATCCATATTGGAAAAACTGATAAGTGTCAGATGAGGAAGCCTCTGAAAAAATAACCAGTTTTGTTAGCTGTTCTTTGGCGATGGGATAGTATCCCAAACTCGCCCTTTTTTCTTCAGTCCAATTCAAGACTATGTTAAGGGTTTCTCTGAGATTTGATCTACAGACCCTTTTCTTTTCCTTGATTTCAGCTCTTGTAGGAATGTTTCTCATTATTCCTGTTCTCTGGGCTTGAATCGGAGCTTTATCTGCTCTTTTTAGGGTTTGTTCTGGATGAAGAGCTTCATATTCCCTGAAGGATTCTTTTGCCTCTTCTAGTGTTGAAAATCCTCCTTTATGAACTATTTTTTATTGATGTGTGAATGGTGCTGCTTTTTCCCAGGCATCATATACTCCTTTCATGGGGCCATTATAAATCACATAATATTTTTTGTCTTGTGTGGATTTTTTAATAATTTCAGCAATTGTTTTATTTTCTGAAATTTTTTCTTCACCAGGTTTGTCCACCATGCTTAGCTGGCTGAACTCTGATGGTTTTGCTTGTTGGGTTGATTTCATTGTTTCAATGGCCTTCTTGAGAGATTGGATCTGTGTCCTTATTTGCTGACAATGTTTGCATTCTTCGAGTTCTTGCTGATATTTTTGAATTTCTTGATTTAATGCGTTGTACACGAACTCCATTCTCTTGTCAATGTATCTGCAATAATATTTTTGTCATCCTTAATATATTCAATTTTTATTGGATATTGTAACAAAAATAATTGCCATCTTACCAATCGCCCATGATTATAATCGACTTTTAAATTGTATCGAATGAAACCTGTTAGGTAACTTGAGTCTGTCCTTAATGTAAATTCTTTGGGTAGTAAATCAATTTTTCATTTTTTAAGAGATTTAATTGCTGCTAGAGTTTCCTTTTCATGAGTAGTATATCTCTGTTCTGTTGGAGTAAAAATCCCTGAAATATACCTGCAAAGTAATTCCTTTGGGGAATATTTAGAATCTAGTGATTCTTTTTCTTGTTCCAAACTTTTTATAGCTTTCTTAGCTTTTAGACATCCTGACCAGGTTATGTCTGAAGCATCTGTTTCTACTATTAGGTAGTCATTTTCTACTGGAATATAAAGTTCCAGAAGCTTTTCACATAATTTTTTGATCCTTTGAATTTGCATACTATCTTTTTCTTTCCATTTCCATTCTTTTTTAGTACTTATTTTTGGAAATAAGTTTTTTGTGTATTCTGTTATATTCTTTAAAAATCCTTGATTAGAAATATAATTTATACACCCTAAAAATCTTTGTAATTATTTTCTATCTTCTATTTTATTAGGAAATAAATTTACCTTTTCTAAAATATTTGGTTGAAGTTTTAACTTTCCCTGAGTGGATAAAATTAACCCAAGAAACTCTATTTTTTGTTTTGCAATTTTTGCTTTCTTTTTGCTAAGAACTAATCATTTTTCTTTACATCTTTCTAAAACTATTAATAATTTTTGAAGATGATCTTCTTTATCCTGTTTTGTAAAAATTAATATATCATCAATGTAAACTAAAATAAATTCATTTAATTCTTTTAGATTTTCTTCCATAAATCTTTGATAGATATCTGGGGCTTGTTTTAATCCAAATGGTAAAACATTCCATTCATAGAGCAACACACTTGTTGATTCTTTTGTCGGACAAGTAAAAGCAGTTAGTTTCTTTGTTTTTTCATCTAAATGAAATTGCCAATATCCTGATTTTGCATCAAGAGATGAAAACCAAGTTGCTCCCTTGATTTTTTCTAAAATAGAATCTTTTCTAGGAAGTTTATGAGCATCACCAACAGTTGCTTCATTCATTTTCTTATAATTTATTACCATTCTTCGTTTTCCCCTTTTAATTTCATTATTGTTTTCGACATAAAAGGCTGGAGCTGCATGAGAACTTTTACTTAATCTTATAATTCCTTTTTCTAAAAGATCTTTACATTCTAATGAAAACTCTTCTCTATCTCTTGCGGAATAAGAAATTTTATTTGGAACATTTATTTCTTTTGTAGGATCTTTTAATTTAATGCTTACTAATTCTTTATTTGTATTTTTAATATCTAAAGGATTTTCAGCGCAAACTTCATCCAAAAGTTCTTCTATCTTTATTTCAAGATTATTTTTTGGGATATTTATCTGAAAATATAAATTCAAATAACATGTTTCTAATATAGAAAATATTTTAAATTTTAAAATCTTATCTATAGTAGTAGTTGGTATCTTTATACGTTTTGATTTTTGATTTATTAAAGAATCGTATGGAGCTTTTAAAACTATATATGTTAATTCTTGAATGAAAGGATGATATAGTTTTAAGAAGTTATTTCCTATAATAAAATCCATCCCAGAATCTATCATATATATGGATGGAACAATAAACCTATAATTTTGAATAAATATTTCAACCATTTCTGCTTTTTGGTCAATTTTATGTATTGATTTGTCAGCTATTCTAACTCTTAATGGTTTCTTTAATTTTTTCCAATCAAGTTTTAATTTGTATTAGCAAAGCATTGTGTTGCTCCAGTATCTATGAAAGCATTTATAAACTTTTCTGTTATTTTTATAGTAATAAATGTGGCATTATTGCTCAGTCTCTGAGCCTGTTTCTGAGACATATTCAAAAATATAGTCTAAGTTATCATCTGATTCTTCTAATGGTTCCATGAAACAAGACTTAGCAATTTCTAATTGTTTGGTAAGGTCTTTTTTATCTTTCTTTTTTGGACATTCATTTGCATAGTGTCCTTCTTCTTGGCAATACCAACACTTGCAATTTTCTTTTTTATTTGGGCAGTAGTTATTTTTTTGTTTTTTATTGTTATTTCTTTTTTTAAAATACCTCTTTTTTCTCCAGTTTGGATAGTATTTTCTTTTTCTAAATTGATATTTTCTTTTTCTTTAAAAATTTTTATTAAGACCATATTTTTGAGGTATTTCTTCATTATCCTGACAGCAAATTCTAATTATATTTTCAAATCTTTTTTGAGTTGCTTCTTGCATACAACGTTCTTTTATTTCCTCTCTTATTGCAGAAGTTGCTCCGCCAAAATTATTTTCAATTGTTCTTCTATTTATTTCTCTTATAAATCTTCCCATTATAAATTCATTAGCAGGGTATGGAAGTTTTGTTATATACATACTAAGATAATGGTTTTTATCTTCTTCTTTTAGTTTATAATAATGTATTCTGTATTCACATATGTAAAATTTCACATTACATAAATCATATATTTGAATATTAGCTAAATGGTTTTCTATTGATGTCATATAATCTCTTATAGTTCCTTTAGTATGAAACCCTATATAATTCCAGATATCTCCTCCAGATAATTCACTAAGTTTTGGATTAGTAAAGGCTTCTAATAAGAAGGAATTCAACCAGTTCTCAAAAATTTCTTTCTCATTCTTTTTACAGTCTAAATCAAGCATTCTTTCCCTTCAGTTTCCTGGATTTTAGGAACGTATTTTGATAGTATTTTTGTATACTTTGAATTTTTATTTATAAATCATTTTTTAAAAGCATAATTTTCAAAACCTGTTTCCTATTTAAATTGAGATTGATTATCCTTAGATGTTCCAGCTTCATTTTTTACTTGTATTGGAACTGCTGGTTCTTCATCACTTGAATAATCTAGGATGTGTTCTTCATTTTCTATATTTTTAGAATTTACTAATTCTTCTTCTATTTGAAATTCTTGTTCCATAATATTATTTTTTTGAGCCATTTTTAATTGTTTAAAAAGCATTGTAACTTCTTCTAATTTTTCATCAATATTCATAATTTTAATGGTGGTTTTACTTTTAGTTTTGTTATGTTGTCTATATTTTGAATTTTTTTCTTCTTTAGGATTTTCTTTCTGAAAATATTTATTTAATATTTGTTTAATTTCGTTTATATTAGGTTCCTCTTTTTTCTTATTTCTTTGAAATTTTATGGATATTAATATTTCTTCAAGCATATCTACTATAGAATTTAATTGTGGGTTGAAAGTATGATAAAGATGTGGGGAATCATTTTCATAGTAGCAATTTTTAGAAATTCCATGTGAAATATAAGTTTTCTCAGGTTTTTGAAGTCCTTCAATAAAACTTATAGTAAAATAAAGATTTTGAGAAAAATCATTTTGTATTGATTTTAAGAATTCGGTGTCATTACAATTAACATTAGTTAAAATCATTAGTTTTTGATCTATTAATTTTGATAATTTAATTATTTCTTCTCTTAAATCTTCTAATTTACTTTTTTCCATTAGGTGACGCTTTTCTTGTAAAGGGCTACGGTTTTAAGTGTTATGTAGTTAAAAGTGTGGTTTTAGAATATGTGGTTTAGATTTTGCCATGTAGGCGTCTTTAGAAAAAGTTGTTTTTGACAATTTTATGTGAGTGGTGCCTTTGAGATAAATGTACAATAAATATATTGATGCATCAACGGTTGATTCTGTGCCTCTGGAACTTGTATTTGTTCTTCAAATTATCGATTTTATTCTTGTACTATTGTCTCCGTTAATTATTTAAGTTTGACCTCACTGTGCGACTAAATTGATGCTAAATGAAATTTTTTTGGATTCAAATATGACACTTTAAACCTTAAGGACTAAAACGGAATTACGTCCAAACATAAGGGACCAATTTTGTACTTTATCCTAAAATCTAGACTTTCGTTTTACATTGAGAAATATATCTTTTAAAAAACAAATTTAAATCAATTTTTTATTAGAAAGCATGTAGTCGCGGAAGAGCTTGTTTCATAATCAGATCAAAAACTACAAAATAACTACCAAAGACAACAAATCCCACATTATCATTCTTTAAATTCGTAGCTGTCAAGAACGGAACGTTTCATCAAGCCATTCCTCGTCTCAACCTAAGTCCCTGCCTCTGCCTGTAAGCCTTCTTTGCTTTCAATTCATACGCTTCTTCCATTGGCTTTTATCTTTTTTGGGTTCGAAGAGTTGCTGCGATTAACTTCACTTCATCAAGTCAGAAAAGAAGCTCTACATCCTATTAGAATAGTTTCTTTATTTAATTAAAAATTTTCAAATTTACTTTATACAAAAATTAAAAGATTCTAAAATAAAAATTTGAAGATGAAATCTATCTAGAATTTATCCATAATTTAATATAATCTAAACCACTTTAATTTATAAAGTAAAGTTTATATTAAATGTGAAGAGAAAAAATCTTGGAATGAAATGAAATCTTTCCGAAAATTCCCTTAATTTAATGTAATCTAAACTACTTTAATCTAAAGTGAAATTTCTATAAATGTATTATTTAAGAATTAAACCAAACAAAAAATTAAACAAAAAAACTGACCAAGAAATTAATTAAGAAGAAGAATCAAGAAACTGACCAAAAAACTAAGAAGAAGAAGGAAAAACTTACAGAACGCAGGAATAATTGTAAAAGAAATAGATGATACTTTTCTAAAAATGAATATGAAAAATGACATAGCAATAATAGAAGAGGAACTGAAAGAGAAACTAGATGCTCTTTTAACGATGGATACCAAAAAAATGATAGAAAAATCTATTTGTCTTGGATGATAATCAACTACTCTTTAAAAATTGGCTAAATTATGTCTAGATTATTTTTTCTCAAATTATTTAAAAATAAAACCAAAATATATTTTCGTGAATTAAGATGTTCTATGATAATGGTCAACAGTAATGTGGCAAACAAACAAAACTTTTTATATGGTAAGTAAAATTTTAATATTAACAAATAAATTAGGTCACACTTTTTTTTATTAACAGAACAAGTCTCTCCTCGTGGTTGAGTATTTTTGGTATATTTTTAAATTATTTAAAATATTTTTATTTATAATAAAATTTGAAAATATTTTTGTCAATGCTAAAATATTTTAAATGTATTTTTTATGGTAATAATATTAGTTTTGAATTTGCTAAAAAACTAAATTTGATAATTAATTTTTATTATAATGAGAAAAGAATCCCTTCATTTTTTACATTTAAAGAAGGAAATTGGGTCTATTCCCTTTAAAGAGTATATCATATTATAACATTTTTTTAATTATTCAAAATAATTCATTCAAACTAACTCATAAACAAGTCACCAAAAAAACTAACTCATAAACAATAGTAGTATTTGTTTGACACGTTAATATATTTTACTTCAAATTAACTTTGTGTTTTTGACTTTGTCTATGTTTGGAATTTGGATTGAACGTGAAATGCATTTTAAAACCACGGCTAGAGCTTATTAGCGTTTTTTTTCCTATAATATTTATTACCAATAAAACTTATTCTCTTCAGTTAGTTCTTGACAAAATTTTATTAAGGAGTTCTACTCGATTCAAAACAAATGAAAAATGCATTATGTATAATATTCAATGAAATATTTATCCATAAGAATGTCTTATATTTATTTCTTATGCTGCACAATATTTTAATTTTAAAGAATTACTTAGTTTTAAAAATCGGTCAATTTAACCTGATTAATAACGGATTGGTCATCTTTCTTACTCAATTAACTTAAGTCATTTAATTGAACCCAAAACTAAAATAAGAACAAATATTAAAATTAATCCTCAAAATTTTTTAAATCGAACACGTTATTTTTAGCAAATTTTTATTTTCTCAAAATTTTCGAAAATTATTTTCATTGAATAAATTATCAGTAGACATAGTTATGAACATTAACCATGACCTTGATGTTACTCCTACCCCAAGTCTTATTGCATCTCCTATCCAATATATGTAATATTAATTATAAATTGATTGATTTGTTTACAATCAAACTTAATAAATTAGGAAAGCGATATAAGATACATGAAATTAAAATTCATAAACAAATTTAAATTTATCAAATTTTTAATAATAAATAAATTTTTATCTTATTTATAAAAAAGTATTATCTTAATTGTTCATAAACTTCATTTAAACTAATTTTTCTTAGGTCTAAATAAGATTTTATTGTGGTCCAAAATCAGTGAAAATTTTATTGGATTTAAGGTTGGATAAGAGTTTTAAAAATAAATTTAATTATTATTTAAAATTGAGTTCAGACTAAGACAAATTCGATTTTATTTCATCCATATACACCTCTAAATAGTTATAAGATAAAAAAATGAACAAATATTCAAATTGGCTTTTAAAAAATTTTATATAGGACATTGTGATTGTTAACAAGCTTTTATTTTTAAAAATTTTTCAAGAATTAATTTTGTTAAATGAATTAATCTTTCTTGTTTTGAATTAAAATTTTAATTAAATAAATTTTTAACAAATTTTATTATTATTCTTGTGTGGACGAACTTTCGAAATATATCTCGTCTTTTATGCCATTATAATACACTTTTTTTTAATGAAGTGAGAATAATTCGAATGTTAAAGAACAGAGAGGGTGGATATCTATAAAAGATACTCCGAGATTTAAATTAATAAGTATTTAAGAGGTATAAGAATTTTATGATGATAAAATGTTAAACATAAAACAAAGTTTATCATGTGTGAATTCTCCCTTTGAGATATAAAAATAGATGTCTTTGTATAAACATAGAGTTGATGAATAAAATTGATGTTTGGTCATGAAGTCAAAATAATGACTATTAAAATTGTCGATTACAAATTTAGAATGAAGACAAATAAAATTAAATTATGACTTATAATACACACTAAAAAATAAAAATCAAACTATAAGTTGACTGATCAATTATAATAAATTAGTCTTAAAAAAAACATATTTTTAAAACAAATTATTTTCTTGAGAAATACCAATGTCTCGGAAAATTAATTTTTAAGGATGAATAAAAATTTATTAAGAATTCATATATCAAAACTTTTTGGGATCAATTTGGTGTTTGTATCCTAAGTTTGTCAGGCAGGGGTCAACGCCTGTAGATCCAATAAAATCCTCCCACGTGGAAGATCCCATGGACAACTTGTTCCACCGGTAACTTCACAACAACCGAAAAAGAAGAAACATCAGCACTTCCCCAACCTGCCATGCCGGTATCCTTCGGGCACTTTGTACACGTAGTCAATGCTGACCTGGTTAGTAGAGAGAGAGAGAGCGTTGCCGGAGTTCAAAAACTTTGTTTCATCAGCTGGATCTTCGTCTTGTTCTTATTCTGCTTATTTCTGCATTTTTTTTCAATCTCCGAATCTCCATAGAAAAAAGAGAAGGTGAGTTTTTTTATTTTTATTAATTCTCTCTATCTCCTAATAAAAATAGAAAATCTCATCTTTGAGTTAACTTTCTTTGTTTCCTTGAACATTCACCATTGATATACGTATCACCAGTGTCTGATCAATCCAAATTATAATCATTCAAGCACTTCGCATATTGCTCTATTTGTATTCTTATTCGGAACTTCCGTGTATTACATGTACAATTAGTTTGTAATTGTATCAATTGAAATCCAATTAGCATAAACCGCTCTTTGAATGATTCTATTTTGAGACATTATTTTACACCCTTTTACGTTGGCAATTAAATTGTTTGATCCTTTTTCTTTGCCTTTTGGGGGTTTAGAATTTTGTGTTTCTGTGGTTACTTGATGGATAATAATGGATCTCCAAACCAATATCCAAACCCATACTTTTACCCTCCCAACCCTTACCAACCCTACCCACCTCCACCAACTGGAATTCCAGTTCCTAATCCATATGAACATGTTCCCTATCCATACCCTTATAATCCTTCACATTCCTTCAATTATTCCTATCCCCCACCTCCTAGATCATCCTTATCATACTCTGGTTCGGGCCATATCGACTATCCCTGCCCTCCTCATCCTCAATCACCCTCCTCATGTGCCCCCTTAGACTTCAACCAGCCACCACCGAAGACATCTTATCCGGCTACTGCCCCTAGTGCTCCTACCAATCCTTACCCTGCTTATCCCTACCATGTTCCTCCAGGGAGTCAGAGTCCGTCTCGAGCTTCCCATTCTCACACCAGTAGCTTGCCATATGGATCATCTCAGTATTACTATCCACAAAATGAGGCCTATTTGTCTCCTCAGCAATCCGATGCCCACTCGCGAACCAATAGCTTTGCAGGTCCCTACTATGTGGAGAACACTAGCTCCACAGGTGGTGGAAGTGGAACCCCACAACCCAGTGATGATTCCAAGCCTTCTCCGAGTGCTATTACTTACCCGCCTTTGGATGATCTTATGAGTAATGTTCGGTTGTCCGATAGCATGCCTAGTGATATTGTGTCATCACCTCAACAGCCAGTGAGGCCCCTAATGCATTCCATTTCAACTTCAAAAATAGAGCAGAAGAAAGATGACTTTTATGGACATGCTAATAACTCCTTCTCAGGATGGGGAAATTCCTACTCTTCTCGGGTGGATTCGTCTAAACTTTCATCATCTAGTTTTGGCTCATTTAATGAGTCTGTGCAGATTGTTCCAGTGCAGAATAAAGGGTCACTGAGAGTTCTGCTTCTACATGGAAATTTGGATATATGGGTGCTTGAGGCCAAAAATCTTCCTAATATGGACATGTTCCACAAAACATTAGGTGATATGTTCGGTAAATTACCTGGCACTATGGGCAATAAAATTGAAGGAACTATGAATAAGGTGATTACCAGTGATCCTTATGTAACAATTTCTGTAGCAAACGCTGTAATTGGGAGGACTTTTGTGATTAGCAATAGTGAAAATCCCGTTTGGATGCAACATTTCTATGTTCCTGTTGCACATCATGCTGCTGAAGTGCACTTTGTTGTTAAAGACAGTGATGTTGTCGGTTCACAGCTCATCGGCATCGTGGCAATTCCAGTGGAACAGATATACTCGGGGGAGCTGGTCGAAGGCACCTATCCCATCCTAAATAGTAGTGGGAAGCCTTGTAAGCCAGGTGCTGTTCTGAGATTATCCATTCAGTATATCCCAATGGCACAACTAAGCATTTATCATCAAGGAGTTGGAGCAGGGCCTGAGTACATTGGAGTTCCTGCGACTTATTTTCCTTTGAGGAAAGGTGGAACGGTTACTCTATATCAAGATGCTCATGTTCCAGATGGCTGCCTCCCTAACGTGTTTCTTGACAATGGGAAGACTTATGTGAATGGAAAGTGTTGGTATGACATCTATGATGCCATACGTCAAGCTCGGCGTTTGATTTATATTACAGGATGGTCAGTGTGGCACAAAGTTACATTAATAAGGGATGGTGCTGTCAAAGCATCGGATTATGCCTTGGGTGATCTTTTGAGGTCAAAGTCACAGGAAGGAGTAAGAGTGCTTCTCCTTGTATGGGACGACCCTACATCAAGAAGCATTTTGGGTTATAAAACAGTAAGTATTACTACATTTCGATTATGTTTACTGCATTTATTTGCTTGGATGGGCTGGTGGGATTTGGTTCGAAATTGTCTACATGATCACATCCTTGATTCATTACTTATGAAAAATACACTCTTATATCTTTTGAACTTAGTTGATTGTGACTTCCTTTTTGTATAGAAAGGTTTACATTTTTT